>NW_028297112.1:293668-298668 GCF_055798465.1 Pogonomyrmex barbatus | reverse complement strand
TATTCTTCATATTGAATGCGTGTGCTTTAATGTTTAATATTCTTTTTCTAGCCACCACCATTCCTGATCCTGAATTTGTCGACGAAATAGGAAACATTACAGTACCAGCAGGACGAAATGTCAAACTGGCATGCAGTGTGAAAGATCTCGGATCGTTTAAGGTACGTATGTGAACGAATAACTTGTTATTACGTTCTGTTACACCGTAATACATTTATTTATACACGACGATTCTGATATTATTAATAGACTCAACAAAAATATTATTTGCTTGTTGAACAACTAAGAAAAAGAGTTAATATATCAATAATAACTACACGCGTATATCTACATTAATATCGAAGATTAAAAATTTAATCAATTTTATTAAAACGAGCGGGCAGTACTACAGTTTTAGGATAAATATTAAACATCAATATTTTGTTCAGTCGACTTTTAATTAAAATTTTAAAGACCGGCGTATCCTTTTACTTTCCGTTTTGTGATATTTTAAATTCAATCTCCGCTGAAAAGTTAAGTTAAGTTAGCAGAGAATTATGAGTACGTTATATCGTTAGATCACGTGGTTCGATGATACCGAGATACTTTGATAAATGTCATTCATCAATAAAGGACCTCATTAAATTCGAAGCGCGGGATGCTAGAGAAAAATCGAGGGCGAAGAGGAAATACATATCTTCGAGGATCTTGAATAATTTTCTCATCTGGCGCACTCATCTCACTCAGCTGCTATAGTACGCGGAATAAATTAATGATACCATGTGTATATATATATATATATATATATATATATATATATATATATATCAAATATTACATTTAATATATATCTTCGTGCACCAAACAACGAATAGATCAAATTGGTCATCATTATCGATATTTAAATTGAATCGGAATGACAACTGATTGGAATTAGAGTTATAAAAAGTTTAAATTTGTGAAATTAGAATTTGTGAAAATTAGAATTTCAAGTTAATTTAATCATCTACATTATTTGATATCGTTCTACCTCGCATTAGGATCGATTAAAATGGCATTGTTAACGATCGTAATAACATTGGTCATTTTTAGGTCAACGAATTTGATTACATAAATTACTTGATACGAGCATCTCTTTTTACCACACTTTTTTTAAAATTATGTAATCCACGAACACGATAATGCTCTTCTCAACATATAAATATGAATATACTTTACCTGTTATCGTCGTTTTCATTATCATAAAACTGAGAATTTTCTACTCAATTTGCAACTTTGTTTCTCGCGTTTTATAATGGTTCTAAAGATTTTAAACGATTTAACGTAAAAGGTGTATCGTAAAATGAAGAAATGCAAAACCGTTAAACAACGCGGCAACCGAGTTATTATAATCGTCGTTTGTATTCGCGGATGAGCCAGAAACATAGACTTGCATAAGAACGAACAACGGAAGTTGTCGGCAGTTCGACGTGGCTACCTGAAATTTTACATCCGGAAAGGGAAGTAAGATTGAATTGGCACTTTCTGGATCCGCGCCAGCTCGTCTCGCACTATACATCGCACTACTCGAATAGTCGTCATCTCGTTTGCCCGAGTCTCAAATTGAAGAATTCGATCGTTCCGGCAAGGCACTCTCTCGGTGTGTTTAAGATGCGCCTAGTTTCCTTTTTACTCACGCCGTTTCAAAATTATACTTATTTCATCGCGTTTCTGAACTTGGTGTAGTTGACATAAACTTTAAATATCATATTCTACTCGAGATTATGCTCAGAATCATTTATTAAAAATCAGAATTTTTTGTTTTCCGAAATTAAAATGATTGTTAAAATTGCAGAATTTATTTTTAAATATCATCAACTCAAGATGATATTTTCCGTAAATTTTTTTCTATTATTCCATAAACTTGTAGAGATATCTAGCGATTTTTGTATTAATTTCTAATATATCCAAAAAAATCGCTAAGATCCTTTCCTTGAGCGTTTCAGTCTTGATGATAATAAATCCATTCAAATCTGCGCCCCGAATAAACAAAGAAATTATCCTTAACTTGTTCATATATTATTAATATTAAGTGCGCGCATTGTACACAAACAATATATTTTTTTATACCTTGCTTTCCGACGATATGTGAGAATTTCCGCATTGAAACATATCGAAAATCGAACTGGACAATACTTTGTCGGACGCTTGCGCGCGGAGTGATTTTATATTGTGGTCTCTGAGTACGTGCAATGGTTTACCTCTCACCACCACTACCATTCCGCCTTACGAGCCTTATACTGCCCCTTAGTGCCCTTTAGTGTCCCGTGGAAAAGGCCATCGGGGATCGCAACCGCTAAACACGCACTTAAACCAACCCTCATGTCTGTTCACCGAGATCAACGTTACATTTATTCTACGATCATTCTGTCCACCGTTTACCGCATTCAGGTTCGCGCGTATACCGAACGGAAAGTAATTGCTGCCGGAGTTACATCGATCGGTTACTCCGCTGGTGGGCCATTTTAGCCTTGCAAACATTTCCTGATTTCCCGATTTATCGTAAACGGCACATGCCATTATAATTTTACTGTAACAGAAATTTGGCGGCGGGAATCGATCGAATAGATACCTACGGCAAACGTAAAGAGGATAGCGGCGGTAAATATAAATGTAGAGAAAGAGAGAGAGAGAGAGAGAGAGAGAGAGAGAGAGAGAGGGGGGAAGAATTTAATTTTACATTAATTTTGTGAATTTTTCGAGAAACAAAATAAAAGTCCTAATTTCAATCTAAATTGAAATGAGCGGCGTATGAATTACAAAGATCTTTTTTTTCTCTCTGGACACGCGGAACGCGCGGAACAAGGCGGGATATTTTATATCGCTTTGAACTTCGTTTGATATAATTTTGCATTCATTGCCAGGGAATCCGAATTATTTCGCAATCTCTCTGAAGTTGCGCTTGACGTCGTTAACGGGTACATTTACGCGCGAAAAAATTTTATCGCGTTTAACGTATTTCTACATTTTTCTGGCCTTCTGGATCGCTCGTCGAGGTGAGCTTCCGCGTATTATCGAAGAAAAATTCACGATATTTAATCCTCATCGATGCTGCAACGAGATTTTCATAGTTTCCTTTTATTCCTCATCGGCATCGTAAAGATCAATCGTTCATTCTCGCGAATCAAAGACGCACCGGTCAAGAAAAATAGCCGCTTAATCAAGATATTAAAATACCAACTTTTTTTTTATCCTGCATATCGATATAATATGATACCTCGCCAGGAAATTTTCTTTCCTTTCTTAAAGAATTCATTATTCTTACACACAAAAAAAAAGCTAATCAGTAATACAGTAGAAAAATTTAATTTAACATTTGCCATTATTAATTTTAACGCTTCTATCATAAATTACACAAGTTTCATTACACAGAAACTATTACATCAATATATCTTTTCTAATGTTTTATCTTTTTAGAAAGTTCTTTATTATCATATTTCTATTTTATTAATATTTAATTAAATTTACGTATAAATATAATTCATATAATCATAAATCTCAATACACTCGGAGAAAAAAGTTGTACCAGCAATTAAAAATTTGCGTATAAATAACGCACGTCTCAATGTCTAATAAAGTCGTAATAAGAACAATTATAAAATTAAATGAACCAAGAAAATATAATAATATTAATAAATTATTAAATAAATTAATGTATTGTATACCGTATGTAGTTTTCTCAATGATATTATCAATGACTCAATGACTTATGCCTACTTCACAAAATTTATTTAAACTGGAAAAAAAATGTAACGTCATATTCTATTTGTATAAAGTATATAACTAGGTAATTATATAGTTGAGATGCTATTTCACTATCAATTAATAATTCACATGTATTGTCACGTGATTATATTTTTATTGTCAACTCAATACTACTTTTTATTATTTTAAAAACATAATTGCAAATACTTAAATCTCATAATTGTCATAAATATGAATAGTTGCTAGAACTTTTGTTTTCGCTCAGTGTATATATATATATATATATATATATATATATATATATATATATATTTCAGTCATTATGAATCAATAATAATGTCAACATTGTGAATTGTTAATGCTCACTTACAAATTTTTATTCAATTTACGCTCTATTGTATCGATCATCTGTTTCTAACGAAAACATAATCCCGATTTAATTCATCCCGTGTCTTTCATATTTATTTGCGATTGTGCAAAAATGCTTATACGGCGCTTGTCATCGCTCGTATAAACGAAACGCGCCACGAGCCCGGCTGGCTCGTGTATCTTAATGTTATAGCTGAACAGAAAATTTGTTTTTCTCACACGTATCTCATCGGGACGGTTTCAGTGATATTTGGTTTATTTGGTTAATTTCGTCGACCAGCCGCGCGTATATATTGGTCACATGCGCGCACACGACTGCCGGTTTTTCACGCTTCAACACAGGCAAATCGCGGGGGACCGCGTGCGCGTGTTTTTTTTTCGCGGGGAAGGAGGAAAAAAAGAGGGAAAGGAGAAAAAGGAAGGAACACGATGATTCGATGCGCAGCCAACGAAAATGTAAATTCACCGGCACCGCGGCCGGTGGCATGCACCCGGCCGGAAGTAAAAATTCTCCTCGGCGTTATTGTTCTTTGGTCGCTTGCCCGATATACGGCCTGCTCGTATCTCTTAAACGGAGAATTCTTCGATTTACCGATACTATTCCGCGCGTTGCTCGCGGTTCCCGAGTCCCCTGGTGAAATGTAAGGATATTGGCTTTGCCGATCGGTATTTCTGCGGAAATCGCACGAGGAAGAGATGCCTGATAAGAAAACGCATTTCGATTCCTACCCGGGATACGGGCGATTTTTTTCGTCCTCCGACTCTCGGAAATTTGCTATATTCGTGACGAAAACCATATATATATATATATATATTGAATATTTTTATGCGTTATAACTTATTTTAACATCTATATAATTATTATAATTATATATTAATATAAAGATAAACGTACGTAAAATAAAAAA
>NW_028297112.1:143668-288668 GCF_055798465.1 Pogonomyrmex barbatus | reverse complement strand
AAGAGAAGAGAGACAGACAGACGGAGTCTGTCTAACGATACAGCAAAGCTGTCAGGAAATAATTACGAAAGTGTGGTAGTTACAGATTTAATCAAACTTTGTTCGCCGATACAAGTACATAAAATGTAAATTGTCATATTATCAATGGCCTGAAACTTTATATAGATGTACAATAATATAGTTCTTTATTATTAACCCTCTAAGCGTAAATATTCGAGGGGAGTGAAGTGACTTTTGACTTGGATGAATAACAAGACTAGAGGAGTAAAAGGATGGTTAAAGGAAAGAGTAAAATAACGCACACCGTAATAATGATCTAACGGCGCTCTCATTTACATTAAAAAATTGGTACGTCGCTCGACTGCGAAAAATCTTGGCTCCGCCATCAGTCATGGAATTTCGTCACCCTTCTCCGGCATAGCCGTTTCCATGAATTTCTCACCGGCACCGGCGTGATTCTCTGGGTGCGTGTTCCGGAAGAGATGGCACTCATTTTCCCGACCGTTGATTCCGGATGGTCTCACGAAACCTCCTTCCCTACCCCCCTCCGTTCTCCGTCGCCACCCTCGGTCGCTCTAAGGACACAAATAGACAAGGACACGGTGCGGCTGCATCACCCCCTCGATCAGCCGAAATTGTTACCGACGTAGTCGTGAAATTTTAGTGCCGCGAATCTCCGAATTGTTCTCTGTTCCCGCTACTCCTCTCGCCTTCGCCCATCCACCCTCCCATCCCCCTGTCTGCGACGTCTTTATGTCGTCGGCATCCCGCCCGAAAAATATCTCTGTAACATTGCGTGCAATCTGGCGGTCGATTCGTCCTCCGTTGATCCTTCGCTCGAACACAATTCCTCATTTGCATGCATTCGACTGCGCGTTGCGGTCATGAGAAAATAATAAAACATATATAAATGAATTCGTTTCCATAAATAAAAAAAAAAAAAAGAAAAAAAAGATTAAAATTAAAGCCCGTATCCTTTGCGTGTCTTATCGCTGAGATGTAAAAATTGAATTGTTTTCTTTTTCACATTGACTTTGATTCAACATTTAAAATTCTGAAATTATAAGCCGTTAACTTGAATTATGAAATTACAGATCTAGTTATATAACTTCTCCTGACGATAATCATTACAAAGAATTTAACAATATAATTCTCCGATTCATCCCTATAATGATGCTGTACAATTTAAATTTCAAATCGGACGTAATTTTTAATATTGACACTATTTTAAATATTGTAAAAATAAAAGCCGCAAAGAGATCGCGATAAAAAGATCGCAATAAGTGATAGATTAAAACTGCAGTATTGATATTCCTCTCTTTTACTCAAATTTTTCACAATCGTAATATGTATAATTATATAATTCTTTCTCCGAAATAAATTCTAGTATATATTTCTCGAATTATTAATAAAAATCTCATTTTTTTATTTCACGACAAATTATATTAAACGACAAATTAACAATTTTCTACAAGATTGCAATAAGTGATTAACAATTGCGACAATAATGCTAAGCGAAAAATTATTATTATAATAAAAAAAAAAAAAAATAGCCAAGTGCTTGTATTGTTGTTGCTATTTATTATAATGTTTCGCGACATCTCGCAATAAAATTACGCAGAAATACGAAAGAGAGATTTGTGTTCTTTCTTAGGACGAAATAATTTCCTCTAAGCTTCTTTCGCGTCTGTTTGCATTCATCTGCACCAGGGACTCCCCCGACCCTCTTTCACGGTACAGTGGTACCTACCTACCTACCTATTTGTTTTGTGCAAAAGCAATAGAGTTTGCATGTTCTATCGATCGCCGCTCGTGAGGACTTGTGATAATTGAATTGTGAATCCAATCAAGCAGTCGAGATTACGAAAGAGATCGTGATACAGGTTATGGATATGTGAAGAAAATTACACTTACTCCAATTTTGTACGAGCAACAGTATGATATATTATCTATTTTTCTCCTATAATATTGTTTAACGGTCCATATTTACATTGCATTTTTTCATTCAGATAATTCACACGAATGATGAGACTCCTAAATATTAAGTACAATTTTTAAATCTTGTGGACTATACGAAATATATATATAGTAATGTTACAAAAACAAATTTTTTTTTTCTATTTGAATTTTTTCTATTTTTCGACACAGTTAAACGAATAGAAAATTCCTTTTCTTACCTAAGAGTACTTTCTTACGAGATAATTTTAAAATAATATATACCAAAGTGGTACCCCATTTGTTTGATAAAGAACGCCAACGGTCATTAAAATATCAAAAAAGAATATTATCTATTCTTCTTTAACAGTTCTCGAGAAAATAACTTGTAGCTTTTTATGTGGTCTATCCTATTTGTTATTGCGTTATTTAAAAATAATGTTATATTATATATTCTTACGAAACAAAGGAGCGGGAGATCGAAATTTTTATGCGATGCATTGCTTCTCTCTCGTTCTTGCTCGTACATTTTCCATTACATATATCTTACAACACATTAATCATTTAAGCTACAATAACTGGGATTATTTCAAGTATGTTTTCAAGTATTATTTCCACTAAAATGTGCGTTATGCGACAGACAACGTACGAAATAAACTTGTTATCTCGAATAATTCCTTAATATTTGAAGAGTTGTTTTAGCTTAATATATTAATAATAATAAATTTCAAAATAAGTAAATTACACAAATTTAAATAAAAATCTACATGAAAAAAGTATCCAACGACATATGTCGAGCGTCAATTAATTTTGGATCATCGTGTCAGCGCAATCTTATGTGAGGCAGCAGGGTCGACGACACGTTTTACGGCTTGAATACCAGCCACAATGGTCCCGTTGTGGAAATCGATCGCCTCGTTGTTCGTACAGACATGGAAAGAGATAGGGGTGAGGCGAGGCAGGAGCGTTAAAGGCAAATCAGGGGCTTCGTAGATGATCACTATAGATAGGATGAAATATTAAGCACAGCGCGGGAGGCATAACGCCGAGGAGAGCAGAGTAACGGCTGCGTGGCCGAGGCTGTAGAAGTTTTATTAAAAATCTGCGTTGAAGGATGATGGATATCTCCGAAGGAGTGGCGAGGAGAGGCCTCGGCCTTATGCTCGGACGGCCGGTAAGAAAGTAGGAGGAAGAAAAAGCAGATGAAGTAGACGACGAAAGCCGTTAAGGACAGAAACAGATGAAACTGTACGGATCTCGCACGGTTGATGAAGCAAAAGGTAAGGAGAGATGAAAGAGTGGAAATAAGAGGGACGAGCGCGAGTTCTTTCAAGGTGGTGAATGAGGAAATTGATTTTTATTCGGTTCGAAAAATTGTAAGGAAGACAGCGAATGAACGAAGAGGCGTATTTTTTTTTTTTTTAAATTCGATATTTTCGTTTTTATATCAAGCATAATGCACGAGCTTGTTTACAAACGTGTCATTATGATTATTAGGAAAATAAAGGAAAATAAAGGAAGATAAAGAATTGATAGGGAAATAAATAATATAAGTTGTTGAAAATTTCTAAAATTTGAAGCACGAGAGAAAGAAAACACGCATTAAAATGCATCAAATGTTTGATAGAATAAAGAGAAATAAAATAGATTAAATATTGTAACATAATGTAGACTGGACAAAAATAAATACATTAAATGATGACAACGATATACGAAAAGATAAACATAAATAATATCTTGACAAAAGACAGAATCTTTAGTCAATTGTTTTAAATTTACATATTATAATTGCATGTCGTATGTTGAATAAATGGTGGCGAAAGAAGAAAATGATACAATTAACTAATATTTCTGTGAAATATTTACTTTGAAATTTATTCTGTACAGGGAGTATTATTATGATTTACGAGAGAAAGGATTAAAGATGAAAGCAAAAAAGAAGATTACACGCTTGACGATAGGCACAGGCTGAAAGAAACACAACCAAGAAGATTTTAGGACGAGAAAAGAGAAGAGGAAAAAGAGAAGAGGAAAAAGAAAGAGGAAAAAGAAGGAGGAAGCCGTTAGAGGAGCGACGTGACCAAAACTGTAGCAGGATGAAAGAAGATCGGAAAAAGAGGTCCCTTCAATATAATAAAATATAATAAAAGAGACATTACAGGATTGTGTCTTATTTGGTCTAGAAAATTTAAGAGACTGAAAGCATTTTAAGATTGGATGAAAGACAAGCGTCCTGGTAGCCATAGATCGCGTCACGTCCAAAATATGATGGAAGGGATGATAAGAGCGGGACAGTGCAGATTTATGATAAACGAGAATTTAACATAAAATGTGATATTGTTGGGAAATATATTTGCGAGAAATATTTTAAGATTCGTTTTATATGGAAAAATATTCGAGAATACATATTTTTTAACATAGACTAGATGAAAAGAGAGATTTTCTGCAAGACGTATGTATATTTGTATTTCAAGAAATATGTTTGGAACTTTTTCCTTTCATAATGAAATTAATCTCGGGACATTCTTTGTAATGAAATGTATTTTCCGATAATATTACATCTTACATTATTACATTAGATTAAAATGCGCAAAAAATCATACAGTTAACAGATAGTGCGAAAGAAAAGAAAGCGAAAAATTACTTGACGTCACGAAACGAAGAGAAGAAGAGAAAATGCTAACGCAAGAGAGGAAAAGAGAATCGACATTTGCGGAATCATTGCGCCGAAGAGGGTTGGTTTGCAGTACAGGCGGCTCGAGGGGAATAGCGAGAAGGTAGTGAATTAAAGCGGTTCGTCCTCTCTAACGAAGTCAACACGCCAAGCGGATGAGGCCGCCTTGTCGAGCGGAGACTGTCGTAACAAGCGTAATCTTATATAAGACAGGAAGGGGCGGAAGGGAGACGCGAGGGTCAATTGTAGGAAACGGGATGAGATCGAAAGTAGAGAAGGAGAGGGGAGAGAAGAAGAAGAAGAAGAAGAAGAAGAAGAAGAAGAAGAAGAAGAAGAAGAAGAAGAAGAAACGGAGGGAAGTATTGAGAGATGGCCGGTAAAAAACCTCAGACCACAAAGTCGAGTTATGCCTCTTTCCTGCTTCAGAATCGACTTTTCGCTTCTATCTACCTGTATTTTATCTACTCACTCTCTCTCTCTCTCTCCCTTTCTAACTTTCCCCTTCCTCTCTTTTTTTTCTCTCATTCTCCTTCCCTCTCTACAGCCTCCTCCTTCTCTCTCTCTCCCTCTCTCTCAGGTCGCCATTAAAATGATAAAATAATGTTTGCGATGGTAAGTGCCACTAAAGCCTGCCGCTTAACCACCCCCACCGGAGGTTGAACCCTCGTAAAGAAGGCGACCCTCGACTTTGTACCACCTTGTCGAACCACTTCGCTCACGCTCGTTCGCCTCGGTGCTAATTTACGAACGCCGTACTCGACGCGGCGACGAGTAATCGATTTACGGGCCCCCAGAAAGGAAAGTAGCAGGGTCATAAGGTGGATAGATCGAGGTAAAGGCAGGGGAGGCGAGGGCGGCAGCCCCCTCCGCCGCGATCGAAGAATTTGCGGCGAGCAGTTTTCGTGTACCAAGATGGATAAAGTATCGATATGCGGTATAATATCGTAATTATTCGCCCGCCCGTTTGCCGCATCTTTAGGACATTGTTATTAACCGGTATTGTTATTAACATCGCCATTGGCGAGGGTGGAAACGTTCCCAGACGCGATGCCCCGATGTTACATCGCGCGGGAGGGAGTTAAATTACGAAGCGTTTACATTATTGGAGATTAAATGAGCCGGATAATTGTATTGTTTACTTCAATACGCGGAAACGCGGAGTGAGAATGCATTTACGGAGAAAGTTGCATGGGAATACCGGCTTTCCTAGAGACAAGCTCGGTGTTTCGGCGCAGTTTCTCTTTGTAAATCCGGCATTTATCCTTCTATCCCCGTTGGTATATTCTTAAATCTTCTTAAATCCTTCGTGTTTATATTTATTTACAATTTTATTTTATTTTAGACTCTCAAAAGCAAAGAGCATACAATCAAATCGAATTATGGATTGTCACGTTGGCGCGATATTCATTCAATTCAATATCGCGTATTCAGGAACATATCGAGAATATGCGCATATTTTCCTACACACTTGGACTTATTAATAAACATTACGCGAAAATCGGTATATCGTGAGTAATTCCATGCGCGGTTTTTATCGCTGTACAAACAAAAGACATAAACCCCCAACAAATCCTACTATACAAAATGGGATAATAACACGATGTTACCCGCGTTAAGTTTGCCAGTAACCGTTCTATAATACGACGCGTGATTATCTTATCAGTTTACGGTTCGGCAATTTAACGACAATTACAGTTTTCATAAAATATATAATAAATCCGTCGATAAAACGTTTCGGCCCGCCGAAATATACGCGGGATTCAGAAATGAAAGATTAACTTGCTGATCGATGTAATCGTGCGAGCTTTTTTTTTGCAATCGTGTACCTTTGCGAGCTTCTTAACCAAGAAACATAATCGCATCGATTCACTTCTCGATCATACTACTTGACAAGACGACAGCGTTAAACGATTAAGCTCGAAGCACGGAGTGGGCCAGATTCTGCGAAAATCCTTGATATTCCAACCCTCCGTGTCAACCCGCGCTAAATCCCTTCATCCCCTTTCTCTTCACCTTATATATAGTCGAAGACGGCTTCGTTTAAGATGGAACGAAAGAGGGGGGGGGGGGGGAGGGGGCTTTGACGCCCCGATTAGCGCGGACGCATCGGAACACTTTTCAGCACTTTAGCGCGGAACGATTTTATTCACAGATTTTATTCTATTCGCTTCCCTCCACCCTCCCCCCTCGGCTTTTTTCATATAGTTTCGTATAGCCTTCTATAGCCCTTGGTCCGTTTCTTCATTCCTCTTGATTTTGTTCCCGTTCCTATCTGTTCTATAATTATTTTGTTTAATTTCTTAAATTACTCTCCCCTGTAACCTCTCTCGCCTTATATCACATACTTTTCAGCTTTATTCTTTTCTTTTCTTTTCTTTCAGCCTCTCCCCTCTCTTTATTTTCATTGCGTTTTAATTTTTCTCTTTTCCTCCATGTATTTCTTTGTTTGCTTCTCTTTTCCTGAGATTCTTTCTTATATAAACTCTTCCACACTTCTTGCGGGAGTTGTTTTTTCATTCTTCCCGATTTCGTTTCTCTTTCTTATTATTCTTATACTTCCGTTTAGCTTTAAATTCATTTGGTCCTCTGTCCTTTTTGCTTTAAAATGTTTCATTGCGAAAATTATACTTTTATATTTTTTATTACTTTGCCCTTCGTTTCGATCGTTTATTTTTATGTTATACACATTCATTTCTATCTTTCTACCTTGTACTTTCGCTTTTTCCCTTTTTCGCTCATTTTAATTTTATTCTTTCTCTCTTTCTCTGTCCTCCTTCCTTTTGTTTTGTTTTCTACACCAACCTCTTCCTCTTTTTCATTACTTTTTCCTCCCCTCGCATCTCTCGTACTGATTCTTTTTAACCGCTGTATCGCTAAACTCACCCCGCTCAGCTGCTTGCTCGGCGGGAGTGTCTATTTTGAAAGGGTAGTAATTACCCCAGCTAGCGATTGCGAGGCTGAACTGTCTCCTCCTGGAGGGATGGCGGACCAGTGTGTAATCCCTAAGAGTGACGCAGAAGGGATATCCAGTCAGCGGCAGCGGAAACGTTTTGCGCATAGCAAGGATAGAAAGTGATAAAGAGAAGGGATGGGGATGGATACGGGGCTCATTAAACCGGGAATGCTGATTGCGTTAGCCTCGGACCAAGTCATTCCATCCCCCTTCGGTCGCTAACGATCGTGTATTTCCGCTAGCCGTATGTGCCGTGCGCGCGCGCGCGCGCGCTCGTTCGAGCATGCGAGCGAAAGTTAGCTTTGCCCCTCGCAATCGCGAAAAACGTAGCGCGATCTCCCACGTATCCCAGACCCCACTCTTAATTAAGGACGAAATATTCAATTAAGAACTTTTCCCAGAGTGCGCGCCATTGAATCTCGTTGCGTTTACGACTGCAACTATGCGAGATGCAAAATTGATTATTTCGATCATTATACGCCTATCGACATCATTCTCAGTATCTTTATAAGTTTTTAATATTTTAATAGATTTTAATAGTTAATAGATTAAATTAATATTTTAAAAGAAAGAGAAATTAGTGATGTACATGCACAATTTTTTAAGAAACAGATTAAAATAGTTTTGCATGTATGAGTTTTTAATATTTTAATAGATTAATAGGTAATAGATAAAATTAATAGATTAAATTTTAATATTTTTAAAAAAAAGGAGAAAAAAGAAGAAAAGGAAAGAGAAGAGAAATTGGACACAAACATAATTTTTTAAAAAGAATTAAAATAGTTTTGTATGTCGTTAATTTTAACATATAATACATTATACGTATATATTTAAAGGAATCTTCTAAGAAAACCTTTTAATTATCTTTTTAATTATCTGTATTCGAATTACTATGGTCATATAACTACATATAAAACAAAATCGACTTGGAAAGAAATGGTTTCAATTTCCGTTAATTTAATTAGTGACGAACAATGCTAACTTATATTAATCAGAAAAAAGAAATGACAAAAAAGAGAAATCAGTGTCTACTATTTTAAGAGATAATTTATCGCTTTAATAACCGTAGAAGGATATTCCTTTAATTGTTAATTGTGAATCGTTTTAAAACAAGTTTAACTCTTCATGGTCACACTTCAAATTTAAAAAAAATTAAACTAAAATTTACACTTATCCGAACCGTTTTTAAAGTGTTACCAAATCAACAGTATTAATTTCATTAACTTTAAAAAAATTACAGTATATAATTTCATAACCTTTAAGAAAATAGAATAAACTTTTCTAGCAAAAAAGTTCATTTTAACATTAAAATTTAATTTTAACATGAAAGATGATACCGAGGTCACTTTGATTCAGCGCGACCATGAAGGATTAAGCATGATTTGAAAACAACCTATTGATTTGGTGAGCAAATGGCGCTAAATAATACGCTAATAATTCTGTTTGGTAAATTTTATTTAATATTTGAGCAATGACCTGTTTATGGCTGTTCTCGTTAACATACAATACCATCCCGTAAATCGATAATGATACAAAAAGCTCTCTGTGAAATGTCGATTCATGTGTAATGAATAAACAACTCGTGGCTAGTCGTAAGCCAGTTGATTATTAGCGTGAAAAGGAGCGAAATTCGAAATACGTACAATCGATCCCTCCTCTCCGCGTCCACGACTCCCGTCCAAGTGCGATCTGTCGTTTTGCCGGTCATTAAAAAGCTTTCAACCGGCGAACCGTGCCTCATTCCACATGTCGGCGCGCACCCACGTCCATGGAAAAATGTTTCGCCGCCGACCACGGGAGTTTCCGGTGCGGTGCGGTGCGGTGCGGTGCGGTGCGGTGCGGTGCGGCGCGGCGCGGCGCAGCACGGCACGGCACGGTGTGGCGGCGGAAAAAAAAAGGAGAGGGGGAGGGTGAAAAGGACGCGAAGAATGGCGCGCGCTGCAGCGTCCCGCCGATCGAAAACCACGCGCTGCGTGGCGTGTTTTTTTTACATACGATCGGCATTCGCACGGTGCGCTCATTGTCGCTTCCTGCATTCCAAAGATTTCCCGCTTTTTTTCCCCCCCCCCTCCCTCCATTTGGAGCCCGTTAAAAGGCAGATCGATATTTTTGCGCGTCCGGCTAACTCGCGGGCGTAATCCAAAGCTCGTTTATTCGACGGGAAATTCTACCAATGGCCTGCTAATTGGATCGTTAAACTTTCAACACACGTGCACACTTTGTAAAGTTAAGATGTTTCTTTAAGAGATGATTGCGTTTATTCTTAAAAATTAGAAATCAGGAGTGTACGTCGTTTCGCGGAAAGTTTAAAATTACATCGCGACTTATCAATGTACCCGTTGTCCCGATTTTTCACGATAGTCGCCTAGTGTGTGTGTGTGTGTGTGTGTGTGTGTGTGTGTGTGTGTGTGTGTGTGTGTGTGTGGGGCAGCGGTGTGTTTTGCGCGACAATGAGTGTAACAATATGTGTAAATTTCGATAATACCCTCGATAAAAGTACGCAAGAAATTTGAACGTCAGTTTCCGTAACATCACAATTTTCGCGTAACAAAGTTCCGCCCTAATCTGAATAAGGCTGGCAAAAAGATTCCGGCCCGTATATATATATACATACATATTTCTCACGTCCCACGAGAGCATCATGAATACGTATGATGCCGCGAGTGGTAAGAAAATAATGGGATTCAAAGGCGCAAATATGTCATGTTAAAATGCGCGGCAAGGTGTATCCGCGGGATAGCAACGTTATGCATGCGGGATTCGTTTTACGTACGTACGTACGAATCGAGAGCCTGGCGGTCCGAAAAGTACAATCGTATGCGGTGAAAATAGGACGTCCTCGCGCGAAAATGGCCTACAATCATTGATTCGATCGAGCGGGTTATTGTCGGGCTGCGGCAAATGGCGTGATAACGATTCGCGTAGCCGTCGAACCAATAAAAAAATGACGCCCCGACGCTTTTATTTTTCGAGAAATCTCTCTTTTTCTCCCTCCCTCCTCTCCCCTCCTCCCCCCCTCTCTCTCTCTCTCTCTCTCCTCTCTGTTTCACGTGTACTCTTCTCCCCAGTCCACTTCATGCACTCGCAAACTGCACCACATACGTCAATGTGTGTGCACCACGGTGTCATGTAGCTGCCATCGCGCTAGTATTTTTTTTTTATCCCTGCTTCTTTTTTAACGTAAAATCCGCAAAGCGGCGTATTTGCCTGTAAAATTACTTCACCTGCCGGGCACGGTTGGGAAAAAAAAAAAAAAATCGGCTTTCAACGACCTTTGCGTTGTTCGAGGAAATTGAGAGAAATTCGCGTTGCGCGCCCAAATAAAATATCGCTTCTTTATCTTCTAACGCCGTTCCACCACTGAGTTTATATCTGGCGAATACACTCCGGCGCCTCGAAGAAGTTCGCCAACGATAAGGCAGTGGAAATGTGGGATTAGGTAAGAGAATGTCGATAAACTTCGGTTCGACTCGTTACTCGACAGCGCCGTAGGGCAGTAGTTTATATTGAGATATTATGCCGATAAATTTAGAATAATATTATCATCCCTCTCTATCGTCGGGTACATTTTTTATGACCGGATATACGTACTTGATTATATCTCACCTTAAATCGATGATACGATATGATAATTAATTAAATTAATAAAATTACGGCATTTACAATTCTGTTTTTCTCCGTTTTTATTTTATTTCTTTCTTAATAAATTCGAATTAATGGTTATTTTCGTTCGTCGCACATTTTTTTACGTAACGTTTCGTCGACGATTCTTTAATTTCGTGGTCGAATCATCGTGTATTCGGTGAAGCGATGAAAATATCAAAAGGGGAAAAAAAAGCTGTACGGCGGTACGACAAAATCGGAGCTGGAAAGACAACGAAATTCGGACGACAAACTGCGAAATCAATCAAAGTTCCTGATTGTTACTCCGTAGTGTTGATACGCCACGTGTCGGTGAACGCAGTGATTTTGAGGAGGCGGTTGCTCAGCAAAAAGAGAAGTATCGATAGGGAGATTTGGACTGGTCTGTTGGTTTACGATCGAGATAGAGCAGGCTCGAGTGCGCGTACAATGTGTTTTGTCCGGTTACGTTCGACGCGAGAATGCGGAAACGGAAAGATGAAGCGGTGTGATCACACTGATTTAGATTAGTTTAGTATTTAGATTAATTAATTTGCTCCGCACCTGTTTTCAAAATTTTTATAGGTAGCCATTGACGTTGATACAATTTAAAATAATGGATTTTGCTGGAAATCATAGAATGACGATATTCTTTAGAAAAAAAAAAAAAAAAAAATTTATTCTCTCTCTCTCTCTGATATGGAAAAGTCTCTAAACTCTCTAAAATCTTTAATTTTATATTTGCTTAGTCTCGGGACTTTTCACGATGTAACAAAAAAAGAATTTCTAATGTGTAATGTAAAAAACAGGACATTTCGTAGAAGATTTCAGTAGATATTTGCAATTCTGTCTTCATAGTTGTAGCGAATAAACATCAAAAGATAACTGAAATCCATAAAGCAGGAATAGAAGGTTGAACAAAAAAGCGAATCAGAATGGAACAGACGCTATAAATTACATTGAGATGGTAACAGAGTTACCATCGATTCTAAATACGTAAGCTTTCAGGTTTCATTACGTTTTTCCATACGAATTGTGTCTACCTTTCGCAAATTCTCCTTACATATTCTCCGAATATTTCAGAGCTTATTTCAAAGATTATATCTTCATATTACTTCAACTAGTTTTTCCTTCCTGTAAAAACAGAATAAACCGGGATTTTCTAGGTGCTTGCGTGATTTTTTTAATATCGATAATGCTTTTGTTTTCGTCTGTCGCTCCATTCTGCTTCACTTTTCTTCTCTTTGGTTCCTTCTGTTTCGTGTAGCTCCTGATTGGACAGAAATTGTGCAGGCGGTTTCTGTCTGCACAACGAAGAAAATTTATCGAACCTTCACGGGTAAGAGTAGGATGAAAAGACGCGTATCGTGTTTTCCTCCTGTACCGATGTGAGAGAAACCTCATTGTTGGAGCTGATTTCTGATTTACGATCGCAACAAACGTGCCACACAAACGAGCGTGAAGTATTTGAAATGAGCACATGAAGAGAAAAGGAAGAAAGAGATAGTTTCAGATATTAACAATTTTAAATAACGTATATATATATATATATATATATATATATATATATATATATATAATAAATTCCAAAGAGACATTATTTTATTAATTACTGATATCACGGAATTGATCTCTTTTCAGCGAAAACGTCGAGATGTTAATAATTCTCAAAGTGTAAATAATTTTTAATAATTCTAAGTGATATGACAATTTAATCTTAATTTGAACACGCACACGCATTTAGGTTAGAAAAAAAAAAAAAGAAAAAAAAAGAGTTGCAATAAATGATGATCTTTCCTATTATTATGCTAAAAGAAGGTTGGCTACAAACGATCTAAAAAATTGATCATTAACAGAATCCTCCGTCCTTCTGGGGCACACATATTATAATTAAAGCCCGGATGAGGGCTGTAACGCTTTGTCATTCACGCTGAGCGTCACTGAACACTAAACGAGTAAGACTGTACGCAGCAGCGGTTAATGCCCAAAGCATTTCCCCACTCTGTACTACGATTGTTTTACTACTCATCACTACCTCTCAACGTTCAGTGATGCTCAGCGCAAATGGCATGTCGCTTTGCGGCCCTCATCCGGGCTCTAATTCGCAATTTGCCATTATTTTATCTCAAATAACCGCAAAATTATGATTAGCCGCCAATGTGCATCGTTATAATGGCGTCTAAATCTCTAGCGCCGAAAGTTTAACGAACAAATCTCGTTATTCAGTGACGAGCTTACGTTCGTAAGTATTACAATTACGCCGTAAAAAGTCTTTTTACGTCGTATTTGAGAAAATTACGTTACGGACGGAGTGACTTAACACCTACATAAAAATGCCGCGATGTTAAATCGTTTGTGGACGACTTTCGTGCTTTGTAAATTGAGAAGTGCATGAAAAAATTTCAAAGGAATGAGTCGTTTGATAATTCAAATGTAGGTCGCGAATTCACTTTGCCGGATGCTTTTGACTTTAGTTTCGTTGAAAGTACCATCAAATCTACAAAGTATTACATACAATATTTTATCAATATTCAGACAGTTAACGCGCAAAAGTATAAACATTTCACGAAAGCCCGTTGTTAATAAAAAACCGCGAGAAATAGAAACGTATCGGTGGATATTTTTTTTGGATATTAATATGTCTTCGCTATTATTTTTTATCAGCAACTTCCGATTTATTTCAACGAGAAATAATTATCGAGTTACAGGATTTTGTGCAGCGAACGAGACCGAACACTCGGGCAGAAAATCAATATTTAACCTCTGAATTCGTTCATTTCATTCATTGGATAAGGATCCGCTCATATTCCACATATTTTATATAATAAATACTAGCATCGCAATCTGATTTATCATTTTAACGCTTTTTGCTCCAATTCTCCATGTAATTTTAAATGTTTCAAAAAATTCGAAAAAAGAAACGATTGGACAGATATCGATGTCACGCTAACTTTTATCGAATCTTTTTCGGATGAAATATTAATGACTGTTTTTTCAAGATACTTTTTACGTCGAAAGATCGAACAGGTTTAATTACAGAAACGTTTTGTATTCTTCGTTACGGCCAATGTTAGCGCTAGAAACCGATCAAATATTTTAGAACGGACGAACGCGAGATGGAAATTATGGGGATTCATGAGATATTCGACGATACTGTTTTCAGAAGATACTGGTCTATTTTCGCAAATATTTTTTACCAATCTTTTGCAAAAAATTCGAGTCTTTTAACCGCAGACAGTTTAAATATTACATAGATAAAGTCCCAGAATCATCAACGATGAGGAGCGAATATTCGTATCCCATATAATAATTAGAAGCTATAAATGCGCAATAAAAGGCATGTAATTTCGACCGTAGATTATTCACTGTGATCTGTCTTATGTTATTATTAATTAACTGCTATTGTATGCGATAATAATATACATATAGTATATCATTTATCATGTTCAGAGTTTAATATTTATCACATTAATTAGTCAAAATTATCATATTAATTAGTCAAAACTAAGAGATCGCAGAATTTAATGGAATATATAACAACTGATGGTTGTAAATTTTAATTTCGAGCAACAAACGAATAAAAAAAAATCTAAAAAAATCATTAAAAGGAAAACCATAAAATGTCGCAAAAATATCCATTTTTAAAAATAAAATTTTAAATAATTATATTAAATAATTATATTAAATAATTATATTAAATTAAATTTTAAATAATTAAATTTTAAATATATACAATTTTCTTTGCTCAAATCAACTTTCGAAAGTTTTTAATTTAGAAATCAAGAGTTCCTAATATAAAATCGATCTTCATCTAATCATTTTATGAAAATAAATATGTAATTTTAGATTGCGAGGCATAACTCCTGTGCGAGTAAGAACGTTGAGACTAACTGCGTGAATAACAATTTGGTAGATTTTCCGGGGCCGCCAAATCTGCAGAAAGATCCACGTGTTCGCCGTGTAATCATTACCAACATCCCTGTAAATATTCATATCGCGTTTCACAACCGCGAGCGTAGATATATATATCGCATCCGACATGTGGCTCGCGAAACGAATATGACCGAGACGTATGAGAGCCATTAGATACGGGAACGAGTGCTGTTTATCCGCCATTTAATGGTTTCTTTTGTACGCTATTTGGATGTGCTGGTCACGTATAAAATGCATGGTTGCAGGATAATAAGATGAAGGGTGTGAGATCGCGTGAAGTGGGTCAGGTTTTTGAGAAGAAACCGAGTGAAATGTTCCATTCAAAAATCACTTGAATATATAGTGTTGCTTAAATTCTATCTCAATGACTCGGTAACTATTTATGTAAATATTTATTTATGTAAATATTGTGAGAGAACAAAGTAATGAAGAACAGGATAATTATAAAGGAATTAAAAAAATATTATATGCAATAATCTAAAATATGTATAAGAAACACGAGAGAGAGAGAGAGAGAGAGAGAGAGAGAGAGAGAGAGAGAGGGGGGGGAGGGAAGAGAATACTTTTCACAAATTAAAGGTATTTGTATCTTGTTTCTGAATAAATCAGACTCTGTATGAGAAGTTACGAAGTATGTAAATGTATGTTTTCTTGGCGAACTAGTGGTAACGCAGAACGGGAATATGTTCGCGCGGAAAACCGGGAAACCGGGATCGCCCGTTTCTTTCGCGTTTGAAACATTTTTACATCTCGCATTCGAGTACGAAGCGCGTACGGGATCGTGATTTACGGAATCAATGAAAGAAAATTCGATGGTATCGCGAGATAGTAACTTCTCGTTATGAAGAAAACGCGCGATTACTTCATACGTCCGTGCGTGCGTGTAAATTCGCACGTGTCAGTTTATATGCATTTTTGTGTACCTTCCTGATGGATATTGGAAAAGTTGCGCGCGACATCCTGTAGCTCAAATCGCCCCCCCCCCCCCCTCCCGATGGAAGGAAATGTCTGCTCGACTGCGCCTCTTTCGCGTCTCGCAACAGTTATCCCGTAACTTTCGTTCTTCCTGTAGCTGTTTTCGTGTGTCTTTCTCCTTCTCCCTTCTCTTTCATAACAACAATGGCAGACACAACTTTGGGACACGCCTGCTCCACTCGCTCGTGAAAACAACATCGACAAATATTTTGATTTACAGCCACGGTCCTAGATGTTCATCATCCCGCATGTACATTATTATAGCGAGATGCAAGAGGGAGTTTTTGTATAAAGGTCCGAAGAGTTCAGTTTCGGAATTTGATTTAACGAGAAGTTCGGCGATACGGGGGATAAGGTTTGCGTAACTTCAAAATTCGCGATTTGCAAGTGAATTTTGCAAGTGTATCCGCGCATCCGCGTGTCGCGTTCTGTCTTTATTTCAATCGATGTTAGTAAGCACCGTGCAATTCACTCGGAAATCGCCGGCCCGTCGCGCTCGCATAGATAAAGTTATTCGCAGTTCCCGATAAATCGTCCGCTATCCCCCGGCAGTGATCGCGATGTATTAATCCGCATACACATCTCCGATCGATGTCTGGACACGGGGAGGGACACATACTCGGCTCTAGGTATTCAGGTTTCCCAGATATCTCGCCGTTCGTGTAAATTCATCGTCCATTCGGACACCGACCAAACGAGATCTTCGGCATGTAGTATACACACGTATCATCTGGCACACACTGGTTCTCCCCTTTCTCTCTCTCTCTCTCCCCCCTCCCTCTTTCTCTTTCTCCCTCTCTCTCATCTCCCGTTGTGTTGGATATTGGTAAAGTTGTACGCGACATCCCTGCGACTCGAACAGCCCACGTTCTCTGTAGCAATGCTCGAATTCTCTCCATTCGGATACCGTTGCCCTCTTCCTTCTTTATCCCGATTTCTCGGTCCCACTTCCTCCCCCTCTCCCTCCGCCGCACGTCCTTTTCCGCTCCTTTGACTTCTACTCTTTCCTTAGTAGTCTCGATGCGGTTTCAACTTTTCCTCTAAAAAAAAAAGACGGAACGGAATGTCGTTTCGATAAAAATTCTATTTCTAATCGTACTTTTGCTACCAAAGTCACGTTCATACAATTCATTATATAGTTATAGTTTCAATCCTCAAATATTTAAGCCAAGGAAAATTATTCACATACGTGAATCATGTTTCTATTACGCTTTAATAGATTTAATTCGTGTCTATTTCTACTACGTTTCTCATTAATTCACCGTAATATTATAATTGTAATCCGCTAGAATCTATATTTGAGAGCTCTCCAATTTTTTCCCTCTAATATCAAAATAGATAAATCGATATCGTGCAAAAATATTAAAAGCTATTGTTATAAAATTTGTAGATATCGCCGTTCACCTTTATAATGCGTACCAAATAAAATATCAAGGCAATGTTGGAAAGTTGCATGCCTGTACGCAGTTGTACGCGTGGCTGTACGCAAGCATGTCGCTGTTAATACCAATCGATTTGTTGCGACCAAAAAAACAAGTAGCGTCCGACAGGCTACCGCCGAGTGGATATATACGAGCCAGTAATTTTTTAATTGCGTTTCCATCGGACATTTTTATGGTTGGCTATTTTCGTGGCAGTGTAGGCTCATCCGGTTGCACCCTCCTCTCTTTTACGCGCTGAATGCGACGATTCAACACTCATCCTTGTAAATTCATTTTCACGACGTGTTGTGCGAAATGAAATAAATTTATATCGGACTACCCGTTGGATAGAAAAACATCATAAATATAATTATATATCTTTTTCTGTTATGCGATAACAATATGATAAACGTAACCGTAGATCGTTGTAGAACTAAATTCATAGATTTGTTAAGTAAATTATGTCAAAGATGTAAAAATATTTATATTTATTCTCTATATATATTTTACACGATGTATTAACGATTAATGCATCCGATATTAATGGAAATCATATTTGTACTCTTACACGCGATAGTATGGAAGTTACCAGAATATTACAGGCAGCTTTCCTGGAGAGACATCCTTACGTTGCACTTGCAATATTATCACAGCTCCAATAATTCCCACTAGCATGATACCTGCTATTTCTACTATCCTAACACGACGGTAAAAATTTTCCATTTGACGTTATTGTGGTCTGGTGTACGTACCACACGCCAAACCCGGTATCCGTATGTGGCAATATGTTCGATAGCGACCATCAGGCACCGTAAGTTGGTCTCCTTTGTTTCCGTCCTTGTGGATGGACGGTGGAGCCTCCGCTTCTCTTTCCCGCAGCTTGCCGCGGCCTAATAACTGTCTAGGATCGGCGCAGCCTTTTATTATTTCGACACCGTGGTATAGCTTGGTTTCCCTCGGCATTCTATGTCGCGAAAACGCCGGCGACGATGTCTGACGCGATGGTGTGCGAGCAAAAGAAAGTGGAAAGAGTCAAAGGGAATGAGCGATTCAGAGTTGGAGGAACGAGGGTGTGAAAAGGGAGAACGAGAGAGAGAGAGAGAGAGAGAGAGAGAGAGAGAGAAAGAGAGAGAGAGAGACAAAAGGGGATGGATAGAGGGACAAGCGAGAGAGAATTAGAGGTGGAAAAGTGGAGGAACGTAGACGCGGAAAAAGGAGAGACAAAGGGACGGAGAAAGACAGGGGGTTCGAATTCCCAGTAGATCACTGTCACGCCGCGAGAAGCCAATATAAATACCTCAACGCCTCGCCCGGTTTGCCGCTCGCATTGCTATACGGCTGCCCCGCTGTAACTTGTCTGTCCCGTTTGTTTTCCCACGCGCAGTCAAGAGAGGGATGAGAGACGCGCTGACGAGGGGAAATGGCGACGTGGCGCGCTCGCGAAAAGAAAGGGATCATAGGCGACACACGGCTGCTCGGATTATTCCGCGCACACCGGAGCACATCTCTGCTTCGTAGCTTTTCGAGAAACGGTCTCAACTCGATTGAGCGCTTTTACACTCGGTGACAGAAACAAAATCAGAAAAAATTGAAAGGCGAGCGCGCGTTCCGTCCTTCGTTTCGCCCTTTCTCAAATAAATAAATTATCCGACGCACCTTCCCGCGCGTGAGGTACATCGTCCCTTACGTCGTAGTGGCATTATTATTTAAAAAAAAAAAAACGAGAGACAGTCCGGAATGTGTAATTAGTAAACTAGCATATTTCTGCGATGAAATAATCCTAATTTCTTCTGGATTGTTCTTTTTTTCTCGCAAAGTAGCTCTATATTTTGATCCATGTCCATCCTTCTCGAAAATCGAAACAGATTGCACGCGATAAGGGAATCTGAATTATTCCACGTGCATACGCCTATCCCTTTTGACATCCTGTCCTTCTCGAAGGGTCAACCGTGCGCCACTCCTCCTCAGACACTCGTTTTTCATCTGTCTCGGAGGACAGAGCTCTTGACGGCACAGGGAATTGGCGTCCTTCCTAGGAAGAGGTTCGTGGCTTCTGCCCTAGGAAGACGCCAGAGGGAATATCTCGTCACGTACGTCCGACAACTCGCGGGCGGAATTAAGGAAAACTTTTGTTCGGAAGTTTGTTTTTTGCGCAGTGCCGTGGCTCGACTGTAAGAGCATCGTCGATCGTGGAAAAGTTAAGGTTGCCGTTGGAGCTTCTTTCCCCCTGCCCCCCCCCCTCCTTTTTTTCCTGTTTTTCTATTATCTTTTTTTCATTTTCTTTTTTTCTATTTTATTTTCTGTTATTACGGCGCGCTCGAATCCCGGATAAATCGCGATTCTTTCCCGGTGATTTCCCCCCTCCCCCCCCCCCTTCTCGTTAGTTTATTATCGTACACGAGCAAATTGCGGCGCTCGCGAAATGAACCAGTTAACCCTTATGCGCAACTACACGCGGGCGTGACCCCGTAACCGAAGGCGAAACAGTCGAAAAGACACGTACGTCGGGGCGTAAAATTAGCGTCGAGGACGCACGGCAAGTAAAGCTCGGCAAGTGAAAACTTAATTGGACAAAATGCAGACAGATTTGTGGAGGCAGGTTAAGGCATTTATACGGAGAGATTCATTCGTTATGGCTGCTTCTCCATTTAATTAACCGGAGATAAAATCGTGCGTTAGCCCCCGTGAAGGGCATTTTAAACGTTGAGCATCATAGGAATCGCAGTACCGAAGCTGACGAAACTACGAGTTATTTCTTATCGCGCTTTTCTCCTACGGAATGTGTTGAAATTAGTTGTAAACATTTTCCACACCCCCAAACACCCGTGCAATCGCGAGATTAAGAGCGGAACAATTCAGCTTTCCTGCAAACGGTATGCCGACTGTAATATTTACCGCCGAGTTATGGAGTTCTTAAACTTCGTTATTAGTTCTCTATGTACGGATGAACGGGAGTTTCGTTTATCTCTTCTCAGTTGTTCCGGCCGCGGAAATTTATCCCGATGCATTGCGTTTGACTTTATGTTCATTCTTTGCAAGAATCTTAAATAATCGGTATCGCGTTTCAAGTTTTTCTTTCTTTCACCGTCTATCTATTGCTCCGACGTTCTTTGTACAGATGATTATCTTTATAAGATATGAAATCTGCTAAACTACAAAAACAAATAATTGTTTTATTCTTAACCAACGTTTTTACATTTCAAGATACTTGTGTTAAGACCTCTTAAGACTCTTAAACATAAAACTTATGACAATATAAGTGATTCGTTTATACAAATATATATCATTTTTAATTTTTTTATTTAACTTAATGACACAGTAATGGATTTAATATCAAATCTATCTTTAAAGTAAACTTTTATATTTGATTAATTAATTATAATTATATTGATTATATAAATGATTCTATAATTCTATTTGAGATATTTTTTACATTTTTCTTCTTAGCATAATATACAAATAATAAATAAATAATAAATTTAATAATAATAAACAAGTAATAAATAAATAAAATATTGAATAATGCATTTAACAAGAAAATATGAGATAGTCCATATACAATATTAACACGACCAGATAGAAATTTAGACCAGATAGAAATTTATACATTAGATCTTAATTTGCGATATAATTTTAACTTTAAAATATCTTAGTTTAAACTATTTTGCATTACGGTGAGGATTGTGTAAACGATTACCGGTCGGGGCCATTTTAATTTTCAATCGTTCACACACCACGTATATAGGCTTACTTTTATCGCCCCTATGATCGGGGGATGATTTTATTGCCGATTCCGTATGCCACGTGAGTACCGGGGTGGTTTAATGAGTCACAACCCCGCGCGTCTTTCCCACCATGTCGACATCACCTTTTCGTCTGTTCGTCTACCGCTCGGCTATCGTCGCCGAATGACCTCGGGTTTCTCTCTCGCCTCCGACGCGCCTCCCCCCCCCCCTCCTCCTCCTCCTCCTCCTTCTCCTCTAACCTCCACCTCCTTCTCTTCCACGCTTCTCAGCTGCTTCTCTTTTGCCCCCGTTTTACCCCTCTGTTGCTACCTAACGTCTCCGATTTTGCGCACCCTCCGACATCCTCACAATTACGCGTTGCGCGTGCTCTGACTAGAGAAACGTAGACACCGCAACTAACCTTCACTCTCTTGGCTGATAGGAAGCAACATCCGAGCGTTCTCCCTTTACAGTCGCGCCTGTTCTTCGCCCTTTTTCCTTACCTTCTCCGTTATACCAATTGCAGCCTTGTACACGTACCATAAATATGTAGGAAATCTTGGATCAACTTTCGTTCTTTTGCTTCGACAGGAAATAAAATATTTGATCAACGCAAAGCAACGTGTATGATAGTTTTTCCAATAATGTTTAAGCAGTGTAAAAATGTTAAATAATGTGTAATAATGATTTATATTAATTGAAATTATATTAATTTTTTTTTTGTTTTAATAATTGAGTTATAAGTATCGTAGTTAATTATAATATTTGTAACGTGAATGAGGGAAAGTTACTAAATATCAATAAGATAATCTTAATATTATTATTTATCTTGAATATCTAAAAACAGTTATCAAACAGTTATCTTTTGCGAAATTATTATTCTTGATATACGACTAAAATACGAGTAAAAAGACGTAAAAGGTATAATATTAATAGTATTAATTTCAAAACAATCGCTACATTGTTATAATTAATAAATTAATAATAAATAACGAGATTGTGATAAAATATGTAATAATGAATTAATGCAAATTATCGAACGGCGGTACTAAAATAACGGAAGCAAATACGTTTCTGCTCGTTAAACTGAATTTGGACCTTCGAAGGTTGACTTTTAGTAAAGCCGTAGTTAGTGACTTGTTTAAACTGTTACTCAAGGCATATATATATGACAGTCAAATAGTAAACGTGGACCAATCACAATCTGTATGCAATCTGGAAAATGTCTAGTATATATTTGATTCATGACGTAAATAAAGTACGCAAATAATTCCTCGCTTACAAAGTGTTTGTCTTGTAAACTTTAAACTTTATGTGAAATTATATAAAGTAAATCTGTGAAGTATACGAAATCTTACTTTTGCTTTTGCTATAATGATTTATGTAATGCGTTCCTCTATCTAACGCTAATAATTAGTATGAGTTAAACTTTGTCGTTGTAGCAAGAAGACGGCGAGCGAAAGAAGTTTTGTAATCACTTAAAGTGCATTCGCGTGCGGCTTGGGAATTCAAGCTGCTAAGACGCAGATGACAATTTTTCAGCGTCTAGTAGGCTACATGATGTGTAATATTGCAATTGCCTCGTCTCAGTGGATTAAATCTACACACGTCATTCCTAACAATTTGACAATAATAATAAAAAGCGTTGCAGTTACATTGTTCAACATCGCAATTATTTTTGAATGCCGGTACAGCGTTAAAAAAAGGATTTCGATGCTCAGAAAAATTAATGGAATATCTCAAAAGTATATTTTAAAAACAATCCTAATTCACATTAATTTATTTAATATCTTATTTCTAACTGTGAAACAAAAGAACAAATTGTTTTAATTAATTTTATAATTAACGTTATAATTGAAATTAAATTATGTATCACGATATATAATATCTATTTTTATAATAATTTTGATATAAACAAAAAGATTTTAATTTTAAAATATTCAGCGTTGTGATAATAATTTTGAGAAATAAATTATTCATTTCACTTATTATTCGCTTAACTTTGTTTTAAATTAAATAAGTAGGAGAAAGATGAGTCAGTTACCCAATCCATTACAGGTTTAATAAATTCATTGTTTTCTACAGCTCTCTATTAGTAAGTTTAGTTAAAGTAACGAATATTTTATCACTTTTAGAAATTTTTTCGTTTATATAGCACAGTTAGTAATTGCAGTTAGTAATTGTACTGCCGTAAATTAATCGTTGTGAATATTAGTATGAATAATATCTTAGGCATGCGATATGCAACTCCCGTACATAAATTCGAATACTAATATGTGCGTAAGCATGCGGTTTAACATTATTAACTCCCCTATAGCTTAGATATTTATACGACAGCTTTTAATCGACAATTTGAATAGAAATCACGATGTAGTTACTTTAATAATTAAATAGAATATTATTCGATAATTTGCTCTGTACACGTAAGTTCTATATCGGCGTGCATAATGTCGCTACCTTTGAACAGTTGTATGCTAAAGCGATATGAATAACCAATCTAATATCAATATTGGTTGAATATGAAATCGATCACGGACCTAACATTTCTGATAGTTATACGTATATTAATATTATACCTGCAAATTTCTTCAAGCTCGCTTAAATTTCAATTCTATTAATTTTCTATTAATTTTTCTATTAATTTTAATAAACTTCACGCAGAATACGCGATATAGAGGATTAGATAATTTTAGCGAATGTCTTTTTTCACACGGTATTTAAAAATTTAGTAATAACTTCGTTTGAGTCGTTGGCGAAAATTGGCGATTTAATTGCTGCTGTTTTGTGTAAAATAATCGCAAACATCTCGAGCATAATTTATCGATTCGCCCGTGAATGTCCAAACGCGGGAGTAATAACTTATTCCTTTCCATATCCGTAGATCACGATGTGACTACAAGTATTCTACCTTCTTATTTGATTTTACTACCAAATGTGAGAAAATGCACTTTGGAGACGGCGACCAGCGAATACATATCATTCTCTTGAAGCGCGTATTTTTAGCGCGCCGCAAAAGTCATAGACTAGAGCTCATAGTGGGAATCCCGATGGCACACCATAATGTATCATACCGATGATCCGATCGTGAGTTACGGAGTTTTCGAAGTACAAGAGTGGATTTACGATGGTGCGTGAAAGTTAGCTGCTGATCTTGCTCCAAGTACCGGAATTCACTCTTGCACTTCGAAACCCCATAACTTACGAATGGAGACGTCAGGAGACGTTACAGAATAACGCTACGATTTCTACCCTAGATGTTGCCTCGCAACGTTTGCGTATCTCCATAAACGGCCAACTATGGAAGCTCATTGAAAAATGTATTTCTGTACGTCTAATTCAGATCTCTTTTTATATTTTCCATATTTTCCATATTTTAGAATAGTACAAGAGTATTACTTAATAGATTTTTAATAGCATTATTTAATAGTTCTAATGGAATCGAAACAGCTTCATTTTTTTTTGTCTAACGCATCCTTTTAATACATTTTTATATTTTTATAATTCTAACGAATATATTTTAAGCTTCTATCATTATTTTATTCATCTTGATGTATTAGAAATCAAGTAAAAAGAAATCATTCAATAATAATATGTACACGTAATCAATTTTTTATAATAAATTACATGTGTAATGAAGTTTATATATAATTTTAAGTCGGACACAATATCGGACATGTTTTTATTATATAAATATTATATTGTATCTATATAATAAATACATCTATATAACAAATATATCTTTATAGAAATTATACTTAAATTTTACTTCAAAATTGATAACTTCTTTTTATCATGTCTGTCTTTTTACATTCGTTTTAAAACATTAATATTTTCATTTTTCTTTATATATATATATACATTTGTCACAAAAAATATTAATAATTAAATTATTTTTAAAAATGTTAAATGTAATATATTTTAAGTAAATATATATTAATAGTTTTATAAAATTATTTTAAAATTTGGAAAATACATTCATTATATTTGAAAAATAACTTGTTAAATTTTAAATGCAAGTAAATGTAATCTATCGAATATTGATATAGAATGTATTTTAATGCATAGTATTAAAACAAAATAAAAAGATGACATATATAATCTATTAAATGTTGCATACACCATATCAAAATCAATATTCTTTTATGTTTAAAAGTAAATTTCCGTTAATATATATATATATATATAAATATATTCAACATTAACTTTTTTAAACATATTATTTATAACTAATATTGATTTACCAATTAATATGATGAATATTGTTTGCAAGTATTGTAAGAAATGAAAGTACTACATATGATATAATAAATAATAATATAATAAATCCAATAATGATACAAAAATCCAATTATAAATCAATAAATCGATTAAAAATAAACAAAAAAATTTTGATCAATTTGTAACATTTAAAATTTTATACTAATAATAAATAATAAAATTAGATGAATTTCTTATTTAAAAATGATGAGAGATTTGAAAGGAATAATAGATTCATTTCAATTTTGTCGTTAGCCTAAATTTTTTATGCTTTTAATATATTTATCAATTTCTTATTATTATAATAATTCACTCTTAAATTATTTTAGTATTTTCATATTAATAATTATATGATAGTTGATATGCAAATGATCAATTTTTTCTTTATGATAAAATCTACGTAAATACCAAATATTTCCTTTTCATTAAATATTCCAAGTATCTCAAACGAAAAATCTCAAAAATAATATTTTATACGCATTATTTTCCCACGCAACGACGCAAAATAGCATATAAAATATGCTGTGCAAAAATAACCTACCGATAAAAGTAATAAATAAACAATGAATGACTCACCACAGGACTCCATAATCCATAGTCTCCATCCATAACTCCATAGTCGTCGGATCTTTCCAGATCTCCTTTCTCTCTCGTATTCCTTCGTGACTGGTTCCTCCATGGCACTCACACACCACACCCACACACAACACACACCACACTCGCGATGGCGTAGTTAATTACAATCGTACGCGCGGTGATCACCAAAGTACGACGATCGCACAGCACTTTGTACGACACTTCCGACATTAATCGCACACTTTACCGCGCTGCGATAGCAACAGTAATGCCAAAGAATCACAATTGCACGACGCGACGCCACGATCCGCTCGCTCGACACTCGCGACGTTAAGTTAAGCATAATGGACGAATCTCGAATCTGGAGGGAATTCGCGGTAGACGCGCGGCCAACTTCACGGCGACGCGAACTTACATTTACCCGCTCTAAAGGCCCGGTTGTACCAACGGTTGTTACTTTGACTTTGAGCGAGACTTAAACATATATCCGTCTTTATCTTTCTTTCTAAATAAATAAAAACAGTCTCATATTTAAGTCCCGCTTCATCAAAATCAAATAACGTTGGTGCAATCGGAACCTAATTTGCTCTACGCACTTTGAACGGTAAATATAATATAGACAATAGAGACTCGCATTTTGGATTCACCTTCATTATTGAGCGTTCTTATTATTCCATCCGCATTATACAACGTAAGCGAGAGAGTAAACAGTCGCAGTCGAAATTAAAGATAATTATCCGCGAGGTACAATGTCCATAATACAGCGTCGCTTTGCCGGCCAACTCACGCGGCACAGTCACAACCGAACGAGTTTCGCTAGACACACGTTTTAACAAATTACTGACGTACAAACATTGAATTTACGCTGTGGTTTGACGATTGTTAAAACACGGGGTTAATTACGATCGTACCTTGCTGATTAAACGCGTCGCGAACGCTCTTCGACTCAGAACCGATCCGCTTCGCGTCCGCGTCGTTTCTCCATTTTGTCAACTACTGGAAAGATAATGACGTCAACTTCACCACCGTATCGCGATATCGCGCGCTACGATGCGAGTCAAAATGGAAAAAAAAAAAAAACTAATTGAGAATGTAATATATCATTCGAAAATATATATAGAATTGAAATATTGGATGTGTTGCACGAATATTCATTTTCCGTTCAAATTCAAATTCTACGATATGTATTATGTGATAAAGAATCGATACACATCACAGTTATCGCGATTACTCTATGACTATCAGAATTCAACGATTCACGTATTACATTTTGTTCAAACTAACAGAAAATCGAAATCGAGCCTCGCTACGCGAAAAAAATGATTTTGCTGAAGCATTTAAAAATGCTGCTCGATGCAGATATGAAAATAATTTTGATGGAAAATACTCGAAATAATTATGAAGAAAGCTTGAGCATTTATGCTGCAAAAATTTTTTATGTTCTAGCCATTAATTTGAACGTCATACATAATTATTTTAATGATTTAAAATTATTTTAAAATTTCTAGATCTGGTCAAGTTTTTGCATTAGCAAAATTGAAATTCTTTCCATGTAAGAAAATTACCTATAAATATAAAGAGGTAACAATTATTATTCCTACTAATGCGACTCGCTTTTAAACGAATAAATCAGAATTCAACGATTCACGATCTCGAAATATCTGATCTCAATCGTAGTCGTAATCGGGTCAATATTAATGTCTTCTTGCTTGAAGATAATTATTTCTAAGTCAGATGCGTCGCATCTAGGTATACGTACATCATGCCTATATTTTTATATAATAGTACTATTATTAAAATATTTCTGAAAATTCATGATAAATAAATAACTTTCAAAGTAAATGTTACACTTTTAATTATTTTAGAATTATATTTTATAATTTTATTTCAAATTTCAACATCGGATTTAACAATTATAACATTCACGCGCGCGTGCGCGTATGTGTGTGTGTGTGTGTGTGTGTGTGTGTGTGTGGTGTGTGTGTGTGTGTGTGCGCGCGCGCGCGCGTGTGTAGTGTGTGTGTGTGTGTGTGTGTGTGTATGTAAATATAATGCATTTGACTCGAAAGTAACTAATTTCCAACGAGAAGGCATTATTAATGCTTACTCTACGAGATATCAGTCGAGGTAGTTACCGAAAGGTGATGGCTACATCGTTCGTGTAGCATCCGTTTTTCTCCGTGCGTATCGAAAGGTGATATAACACATTTTGCGTCGCTGCGAGTCTCGAACGAAACGTTACGCATTGACCTTGTGTATACAAACAACGTGCCGTACGTCGAAAAGTCCCGAGTCAACCCAACCGCCGCTCTCATCGCCGCGAGATATTCACCGCGTAAACAAAACAAATGTATATACGTTTCCCGTTCGTTCCCCATAAAGTCAGAGCCCGAATGAACTCACTATTATTAGAGAAAGCGTTATCAACGTCTCGCTTTGTGAATTATTCGGTATGTACATATATATATATACATGTAAGATAACGACTCTGTATTCTATCTGATATATCGCGTAATTTAATCTCACCTTTCTTACTAAAATCAGTCTTTTTTTATTGCTTGCTATTATTTTTCTGAAACGAAGAAAAAGCTTTATACTACTGTGTGTGAATATTAGATTTAATTAATTTTTTTATTTCTTTGTTTCAAATTTCAGAAAAATAATAGATAGCAAGGAATAGAAAAGAATTGTGTGATTTTAGGAAGAAAGATGAGATTAAATTATTTTGACATATGTACATATTTATTTCGTTAATATATTCATAAAGAAGTTTTAAAGAAGTTTTCCAGAAATACGGTCTGATTTTTTTTCATTTGGCAATGTCACAATTTGATTTGTATTAATTTTAACTGCGAATTTAATTCATCTATATTTATTATTAATAGGATGTACATTAATAGATATATATTACATTTAATTACGTGTTAAACTCATTTTAAACGATCTATAATTTATGTTTGATTTTAAGACAAAATTGTTATAACTTTATATGTTGATGTACGTATGTATGAATTTTAGAAAATATTTTACATATGTTATACATATATAACATTAAACATTTACATACGATCATCTTTAAATATTTTTTGCATGTTATATGTGACATAGATTTCTGTTCTGAATTTTAACTTAAATGATATATTACTTAAATTAATTTAATATGTTATTTAAGCTCTTTTTAACAAAAAATTTAGATGATTTATTACTTTATTCAAAAAGTACTATTACATATAACGTTTATTTATTAAATAAAAATTATAACGTTATTACGTTTATTTGCGAAATAAAATCCATTTTGATGTTATCTTATCTTACTTATAAAAAGTATTTGTACAAATTTGTTTATTACTTTTTATTAAATTTTTATAGAGAGAAGAGAAGTAAAATTGTATAAGTTCAGTAAAACTAATGAATCAGATTAAGTCAGGTAAAATATATCGCGGATTAATCTCATTTTTCTTAATTTTTTAAATTATACAAATTTAAAATTATTTAAATTATACTTTTTTTATTATATATCGTTATTTTAATTAAAACAGAAGTAAAGTTCATTGTTTCCCCAAATAAATTTTAGATGTGATGGCACTGATGTAGATCAATTTATATGCCTATTCAGTTTGTATTTCGATTTATTTATTACAAATACATCTCGCGAGACATATTAATTAAAAAACAATAAAAAAATAAATTATCATGTAACCATTATTATTTAAGGTATAAAGAAATGTAATATGAAGCAATTTTTTTATAATTTTTATTGTACGCTTTAAAAGTCTTGAATCCGAAGTCAAATTTTTTATAAAATTGACCCTTACATTTTTCAACGAAATATTCAAATTATTGAAACTATTCTTTTTAAATCTACACAATCTTTTTTGTGTCACTTTTGAAACAAGTTTAAATGATATGAAGTTTTTCCGATTACTCAACTAATATAAAATTCTAAATCTACGAAAGAATCTATCGAAAGAACAGCTTTGCTGAAGGATCTAAAAACTTAGCCGGATATAGATCTATAGAAAAATAAGTTTATTACATTAAAATAATTAGGATACATTCAAATTGGTTGCTAAAAAAATTTTTGTAGTATTATCATTATGCTTAAATGCTGTCCTACGTAATAAATTCGTAATAAATGGCTCAATAAAATTATTTTTCAGATCTATATTTGGTCAAATTTTTAGCTTTATATATATTAATACACTTACATACATATACGATACTTACATACTATTGTCAAGAATCGATTGTGAAGTGTTAGAAACAGAATTTGGAGCCATATATCGAGATAAACTTGATCCGAATTTTTCTCGATTAAATCACAATTATAAACATGAGTGCGAATATTAATGAGTTGCGAATATTAAACTGAATTCGAACGTATCGCGATCTTATGACCGAGTTCTGTCGGAGACGCGATATTTATAAATACGATTCCCGGTTAATAATGGAATGATTATTGATGACTATCGAATCTTGATACTATGGAATCGCTATCCGTTTGTTTGTTTCCACGCTTTTTCACTCGCGCCCTTTAAACGCAATAACGTTTTCGATAACACGCTCCCGTCGGTGAACGGAAAAAAAAAAAAAAAAAAAAAAAAAAAAACACTTCGTCGGCGGTGCATTTCTACTTTTTTCCGTTTCCCGTCGCAAAGTGAACGAAACGCGTAATGCGAAACCGTTGGACTACGTGACGATTAAACCGCAACTCGGTAGCCGTTGCCAGTGAGTGGGTTCGAGCGGGGCCGTCCATATTTCGGTGTCGAAACGTCGAAGGGGATTCACGACCGACGGGAGTCCGCCAGGACAACGTGAATTAAACCGACCAGGCTAAATGGCCGTGCGCCGGAAGAAGTGCCGGCGCGATGTGTTTTCTCGAATAAAAAAGGATATTTCAGCCCAAGCACTTAGCGAATGATTTTTAAATTGAATCACGTCTCTCACCCTGCGCTTTCCACTGGCGGGCACTGCGGAACCGGCGAGCGAACGCTCGAACTCCGCTGGAAAGAACGTGTTGACAAGCGGAGGGGGCGGCGGGGGCGGCGGGGGCGGCGGGGGCGGCGAGGGCGGCGAGGCCGCAACGTTCCTCGCTCGTGCGTTGTCACCCCGCTTGACAAGAAGCAGCATCCGGTTCTCTGTCGTTATGATCTAGCTGTGGCACTCGGTTGTTTGATGAAAATGCGAGGCGCTATGCGGTTGAAATATTATATCTGTTGTACATGTGTTTTAAAGCGATTGTATAACGTACCTGGTTTACGAATACTTTGCGCGGAACGGGACATGAAAACGGAAAATTAATGGACAGATGAAATAACAAGAAAATACAATATTTTAATAAGTGAATATATCGAGTAATATGTATATAACAAATATTGAAATTTTTGGTTGTCGTTGGTTGGGATTTTATATCCAATAATACTTTTTGTGAATTATATGTATAATCACGTATCAATTACTATAATTTTCATTTCTTGCTTTCCCAAGCTGGAATTATAATATCATGTTATTAAAATGATAATCAATTTAATATTAATAAGAATTATCTACAAAGAATTTATTATCTTTGTCAACATTCAAATCTTTCTGTTATCCGGAACGAATATTTAATTTTTAATATTTTTATCGAAATGTCACACAAAATATACGTAAATATATGTAAATATTAATACATATACATATATTAACAAACATAGATAAAATTGAAACGAACTATTTGAATTATATAATTGTCTTATGTTAATTACTGCAAGTGCAGCTAAAATAAGGCTTACTAAATGAAAGATTGTTTAAGTTAAAGACAGAATTAATATCAATGTTATATTTTGTTATATTTTTTAATCTAATTTTCCTTTTATTATTAACTCTTTTTCTTCTTTATTATATCTTATCTATTTGTTATGCGTAGAGAATGTTTCACTCTTTAAACAATCGTGTGCCATAAAAAATTGCTAATTCATGAAGTCATTCATCATTCGAGATGACAAGTACATTTCTTTTATCGTTCAATGAAACACTTCGTGTCATGTGGACTTTGCAGGGTGCAAGATAATCTCACCTGTTTACAGTCTTTGACACGAAGTTTCCAGGTGCTTTTAGCACTCACGGCAGTACTCTCGTACTTCCGGCCTGCGCAATGGCTTAGCGCTCTATGATAATTAAGAGGTTGTCTACAAGCTCGGAGTACCCGACAGCTTGTGGGATAAGTGGTCCTAATACATTTATCTATAAGGTGTCCTAAGTTCTTGCACGGTATGAGCTAAGGAGGGTCTACTAATGAAGAAGCTTCGCAAGCCGACATACCTCATTGTTACCCCTTCATTTGTTGAGAGATCGAAATTTTACGTAAATTAAAAACACCCGAGGCACCTCGCTGTCGCGTAAACGAGACTAGGAGGGAAATCTAATTTCGACACAAAACACAATTATGTGTCGGAGGCCAATTTATCGTCTTCGATTTATTAAATCAAGTTCCATGGAGGAAACACAGTCGAATTCGGAACGGTTTCTGAATTTTCGACAGTTGAGCGCCAAACCGATCCAATTTTATACAGAGACGTAGAAGTAAAGCGGAAGTTCGGCGAACTTCACTGACTCTTCTCGTTGTTTTACACGTTATAAATTTCAATTCGGATATCTTCCGATGTGATGGACGAATGTATTTGTCTGTGCGAGAGCTCAATAAGACGGAGCAATAATGGGCGATGCGAGTATTCAAAACGTTAATGCATCTCCTGTGGGCTAATAAAATTAACAAAAGAGAATTACGAGAAAACGAAGTCTCGATGGAAAAGTTGATTCTTGGTTAACCGTGTAACTTTATAAATAAACTCGAGCTACGAGTTAGGTGTATGAATTACTATAGATAATATTAAGTTGCGGCAAAAAACTTGTTTTTCTACGAAGTTTTGTATTGAACAAAGTTAAAAAAATACAGAGAGAGAAAGTTCTTTAAATAGAATAATTGAAAAAATTCCTCATTCTTTCAAAAAGAGCACGATCGATACACTCAAATTGTTTTGAAGTTAATTGTTATCGTTCTTTCATGACGCTAATTGATTCCCTCGTGTTCACTTCATGAGCGGCTATCATCGTGGAAATGGTACATTTTGACGCATTTTTGAATATTTTATGATTGATTAAATATTGAAAATGTATGGTTATGCAAGTAATTTTACGTTCATGACAGCTGCTCGCAATATGAAATAATAATTGCAATACGAATTGATAGAATTTATACTCGATTAAAAAATATATGGATATATATTAAAAACATATCTAAATAAATATATATAATAAAATAAATATATAAAATAAATATATATAATAAATCTATGAAAAAATATATATGGAATGTATATTTTTAAAAATATATCAGAAGAAAACGCAGTGTGCGTCTGTAATGTCGAGTTGGATAAAAAAATGCATTGAGGCCGCGATTTCGCTTCGATTTTGCTGTGATTTGTCTTGAATTTTACTTGATAGATTTAACTTTAAAAGAAGTCTTTTGCACTTGCATCTGACATTTCCGTATGTAGAGGGATAAGTATCACTTATGTAATCGCTTAACTAGAGCTAGCCAGCCCTTAATGTGCAGCTAGCTCTTAATGTGCCTATTAAACGAACTATCAGTCTCGTAGTAGAGGTTCATACGCCGCATGGATTCTCCGGTCTGAAGGTCTCGACAGCTTGCGGGTTAAGTGGTTGTAATACATTCAGCCGAAATGTGGTCCAACTTTCCACGTACACAATGGCTAGGGGGGGTGGGGGATGGAGGGGGGGGGGGAAAGGAAGCGTACGAGACGGGGTTGGCTCAGCCCCGCCGCTCTTTCGCTTTCCATGGTTCTGTATAAACCGCCTAGCTTAGTGAATGTGTTTGCGTACGCGGAGACCGTGGAGTACTCGCGTGGAAGAAGAAACGTTGGAAAGGACGGAGGAGAGAGAGTTGATCTTGACGTTAACTATAGGTCTCCCGGTCCAGACGTTCCAAGGGATGGGAGAGGAGGGGCGAGGGGAGGGGGAGGGAAGAGAGTCACGGACCGTTCGCGGAAAGAGAGGAGCGGAAAGGGAGAAACTGTGGTAGAAAAGAAGACACCGACAGCGTAGCCAGCGCCAAGCCAGACTGGACGGCGCTGAGCTCGTCGCCCTCGTAGTAAACAAAGCTGTAACTCTCTTTTCGCGCTGAGGAATCAATGCTTCGTGCCACGGCTCTTGGGGAACAAACTCCTAGAGCAAACCTCCCCTCGCGCGTCCGCGCATCCATCTTAGTTTGGTGTGGCTTGCATGTTGATGCATCGGAAAGCGAGCCGCGAGCCGGAAAGATGGCCACTCGAACTTGCCTCGCGCGTAGCGCTTGGTGTGTCACCTGCGTGTCGCGTCTTAAACTTAAGAGAACACCACTTTTACATCTCTGCGGAGATCGGATCCGGCCGAGATGACGAAGCAGAACTCGATAAAAGGCAGACACAAATTTGTCTCCCCCTGATCGCTCGAAAGTTGTGTTGAGAATTGTCTTCTCTAAATAACGAAGCTCTTTATTTCAATAATGACTAATTGTACTATTTGTCTTTATTTTTGTTTTTTTGTTTTAATTGAAATAAACAATAAGGACCTCGAGAGTAAGCTTCAACGCTTGCTGTTACAAATGACAATGGAAGGAAATAGAGAATACAATGGCATTTCCTTCGATTATCCGTACGCCAATGAGAAGGATCAAACGGAATCCAGTAAGGATCCGTATCGTTCCGTAAAAAGCATAGGAGCCCAATCTTATTACTACAACTCATTTTCCTTGGATCTTCCTCAAGAATTTTCGAAAGAACATTGTCGCTAGAAAGTTAAGAGGGAACTTTTCTAAACGTACGAAAAGTATTGCATCGTTCGACAATTTCTCTCTTACCCTCAATAAATTTTTAAACGCCGATAAAGTGAATATATTATCTCACAGCGAAATTTTGCACATGTTAGTTTACGATGATCTTCCCAATATAGCATGTAATTTATATGCACAAAGTACACGATGCTTTTAAAGCATCATTGTTTAAAGTAAATTTAATCACACATTTTTATCTCTATTCGCATAAAAATTATTTATTTAATGAGAGAGAATTATGCCTGGAAGAATTACTTTAATATAAATAATTATAATGAATATATAAAAATATAATTCTTATATTAAAATATATTAAAATTATAATATAATTCTTAATTCTAATATAATTCTCAATTCTTAATAGTAAATATAGTTTAATTTATATTTATTACATTTTACATATATTTTTTTGAGAAAGATTAGATTGTCAGGCTTTTTGAAAAAAATTATTCGTATACAAATCTCAACAGTTCCAAAACTGCAGCCATGAGATTCAAACGAGATTGATACGTCGCCACGAAAAGGCAAATGATGAAAGTGTCAACTACGTTTTTCGGTATCCATGCAATTCTAGCGACGTGACGCCGGGAATCCCCGCCGAGATTCGTATATCTCTGCAAAGATAACCGCCGACAGCCGCCGGTGCAAGAGCGACTGGATAAATGGTGGACGAAAATTCGGTTACGGTCGGAAGACGCGAGAAACGACTGCGAAACGATCTTAGTTCCGAGTCAGAAGCGAATAGTTATACTCGTCGCGATTTACGATCGTGGAAAATCTTCATTCCTCTATTGCGTTTAATCGATGGTTAAAGGTAAATCTGTTTAAGCACTTACGATTTTACTCTGGAAACGTTTAATTCTTTTATGTTTCTCTAGCATTTGCAGGATGCGGGATCCTTCTTACGTCGCTCTAGAATTGCATTTTGAAAATTTGTTTTATATATATATATATATATATATCTGTGTATTTTGCCCTCGTCCGCCTATATATATATATATATATATATATATATATATAAATAACGTTATAATTGAGATATTCATAGTTTTGTACGTTCTTAATTAAGAATCACAGTCGTAATTGTGATTCTTGCGATAAATTATAGCGGCATAGCTTTTTCACGCGCCATTTCTCTTTTACTTTTGTCGCGTGCACCTCTGGCGAGTTTCTCACGAACATCGCGGGTTAGCGTCGCGACGCCGAGAGTTATCACGGCGGTGCAATATAGCCTGTCTGTACAACAGCGCATTTGCACATTGTGAAAGAGAGAACGGCTCTATGTTGAAATAAGTACAACGTTCCCCCGTGCTCGGGCGTACTGCGAAAGAACTCGCTGCCCTTCTTATTTCTCCAGAGACTTTTCGCAGCAGGCGAATGAGAGATCAGAATTCTCTTTATTCTCTTTCCCTCTCTTCCCCCCCTCCCCTCTTGTTTCCTTTTGTTACCTTTCTTCAGCCTTCACTTTCTTCGACATGAATGGGAAAATCGGCTAAATATCTTAGAGCACTTCCGTATCCGTTGTCGCGATACTTTCTACTTATCTCTGCCTCCGGTCTCTTATTCCGTTTTTTCTTCCTCGGAGAGGATGAAAAACTTACATATTTTGAATGACAATAACAATCGATTCCACGAATTAAGAGAGTAACCATCTCGATTCTCAATAAGCGGTCATTTAACGAGAGAAATGGCCGGGTTGGGCTCTCTCACTCTCTCTCTCTCCTTCTCTCTCTCTCTCTCTCTCTCTCTCTCTCTCTCTCTCTCTCTCTCTCTCTCTCTCTGCGAAAACCAGTTTTTACTCATTTGCACAGCGTCATCGCATGCTTTCGGAAAACTTTGCTTGTATAAAACATTAAGCGCATATCACAATATATATATATATATATATATATATATATATATATATATATATATGCGTGTGTGTGTGTGTGTGTGTGTGTGTGTGTGTGTGTGTGTGTGCGCGCGCGCGCGTGCGCGTGATCATATATACACATACACATATATACATTGCACGTTAGTGCATATTCCCTCGAAGTCCCGAAGCGATTTATCCCACTGGTGGATATCTATAACCATAGTAGGTTTGTAGATCACTTTATGCTTGAAAGCATCATTGATCATCTCGTTCGGGAATCTCATTCCTATATTTCCTTGTTCTTTCCTTTCCTTTATATTGTTACTATACATCTTTATTCTCCATACCCTTCTTTGTACTCTGGCGCAACTAAAAACTGAAGAGATATTGTATTCTTACGATCTACTATCTTTCGCGATTGTTGAGGAGATTTTATGTCGAGATCTAAGTGAAAAAAAAAAAATAAGGCAGAAAATAATTTGCATTATCTTATAATGCGTATATAACTTTTAACAGTAAAACGATATTACGGGATATTATGGGACCATAAGAAAGGACAGCAACTTTGTAATAATCGATACACGAACTGCGTTTACGATGTATAATGCGATATTCATCTCGTTTCAGGTGGCCTGGATGCTTTTCGACAAGAGCGCTATCCTGACGGTACAGAATCACGTTATTACCAGGAACCCCAGAATATCCGTGTCGCACGATAAGCACAGGACCTGGTTCCTACATATCAACGACGTACACGAGGAGGACAAGGGAAAGTACATGTGCCAGATTAACACTGCTGCCGCCAAAACGCAATATGGCTACCTACACGTTGTAGGTAAGGTGCTCTGCTTATACGATATATTGATTTTTATATGATGTTAAAATAGCTAAACGTTACAGTTATAATATTTCTTACATTCAAACATTATTATCAAAATAAAAAAAAAATAAATACTTTGATGTCGCTTGATAAAATAGAATAAGTTCTTAGACAAAACGTATGAATTATTTTTTAAAATAATATACTTTGATATTATTTGTAAACAATAACTAATTTATTTAATAGATTAAAAAAGTATGTTCCGCGAATTAATGGTATTGAATGACAAATTATATTTCCTGATTTATGAAATTAAAACAATAATAGAATATTTATTATTGCGATTTATATCTATATTTTTTTTACGATAAAATTACAAAATTTATAGTATTTATTGTATTTATTGATCTTTTTAAAAATAAAATATTTGCATAATAATTTTTAAAATGCAATTAATCATTTCTTAAATATAAAATTTTAAATTACAAATTATAGTTCTATTTTATAAAAAAAAATTTATTTTTTTCAGAAAAAATTATTTTATTTGATTAGAAATATATACTTTCATATGTAAGTTTTTCTCTATGAGAAATTATATTTAGAAGGGAATAATGAAGATTCACAATTTTTTGTTTTATCTCGCTAGTATAGCCTTTATATTTTATTGTTTTCGAAAAAAGAACGATCTCGATATGTTTTACGTTAATTCTGCGGCACCATTAACAGAGAACACGCCACAGTCAATTGTTATTTACGACTTTATCGTATCGCACTGTGAATCCATTAGATACTCCGAATAAATCTCATTTCGCTTAATGGAGTCAGCTTACCGAAGTCGCGAAGTTTGTAACGGGGTATAAGCATTTTATCGCAGCCGTCTAAACAGATTTATGCTTAGAGAACGAAAGTATCTCCGTCCCGCTAATTTTACATTAGGAAAGCATAACTGTAAGCTATAATAATTTAATCAGAAGAGGGAATATCAATAAGACCTCCAGACGGTCACCATTCCTCTGCCAGTCGAGGGAACATATTAATATCTTGAGTTTTGACGTCTCGGCTGCAGCCACGCTGGTGAAGCGAGAACTGCGATACGGGGAGGGGCGAGGGGGGGGGGGAGAGGACGTCGGGGATGCGTCGGTATGGAGTAATCAGAGGGCTAGATTAATTGTTTCCACGGGACTCTTGCTCTCCGTTGCACAAACACACGCAAGATCTCCTTGCGGTACTCTCTCGACACTTCGAGATAATACCGATGGAGCCGACACAATGGCGATTTGCCACGACTACATCGCGCGTAACAAGCTTCCGCCAATGCATTTAGTATTATTATCTGTCCCCACATTTGCCGCGCAAGATAATCGGCTGATTCATTTTGCGAAATAGTCGGCTGATTAAGCGATTTCTTTCCGGAAGAAAAGTAGTACGGTTCACCGATCTCATCGGTGCTTTACGGGAGCTTTATAATCGCATAACCGCTCACGTTTGCGCGACTCAAAATGTAGCTTTCTAATCTTCACGACGAAACAGATTGGAACAATCGTTTGCTAATGAATTTTTTAGCTACGTCATATTTTTAATACGCATTTGTAAGTCTAATAAATATTAGAGAAGAAGTGACTTGAAAAAAATTCATTTTTTATTTCGCATTAATAAAATACTGTAAAAATATCGACATTTTTCGCTGGTGCAAGCGTTCACTAACTTTTCATGAGTAGGTGAGCGGATATAGAATATTATATATTTCTCATTCTTGTTTCTGTGTTTAGTTATTGGATTCCGCTTTCGATCTGCTGCTCGTGCACCGTCACCTATCATTCTTCTAAATAAAGCAAAAGCTCGGACTACCTGACTTTTATACGATTTAGAAGCGAGTTGGCCTACTTGACTAGTAAAGAAGTTGTAGCAAAAATTGTAAAACACTCAATGTATTACTATTCGAACACGAAGTTACTGAAACTTTCTTAATGATTTTTTCAATTGTATTGATTTCTTCAATACCATGTTTATAAGACGTAAAATGATATGTTTCATAAAATTATAACAAAATTTTTTTTATTATTTTAAGAGCATTTTATGAAGTCAGAGAGAAACAAAACAAGTTTTTTAGTTTAAATTTAAACAGGCGGTAATGTATTTTTTCTTTTCTTAATTATGATATTTGTTACATAACTATTTATAGGAACAAACATTTGTTGATTACAAATATACTCTGTGGTTAAATCTTACGCCATATTCTCCATGAATGAAGTTATGAGGTGCATAAACTATGCGGCTTACATCAGTCAAGAGGCATATCATATTGTATATTGTAGGATATGATATGAACATGACATTAGATTCCCTAAGGGTATGCTATAATTAGCACTCTACAGCTTACAATGACTTCATTCACGATGAAGCTCAATAATCATTCCAGTATGATTCTCTCTTTTGAACGTTAATTGCAACATGCCATCAAAACAATGTTTAAAGTTATAACAATAATAATATCTATCTTCAATTCATTATTACAGTTATATTTACATTGCAAATTGCAATGTTCTATATTTATACTGAGAAAAAGATTTCTTAGATTTAGCATTCTTAGATTTAGATTTGTTTGACTTGAATTTATTTAATTTAAACAACATTGTTTCACGTTAAACATCATTTTTGTTGGATTAAAAGTTGTTGTTTCGTTAAAGTATACTATGTAATTTAATAGAAAAAAACACTGTTATTTAAAGGAAATAAAATTTATCTTTGAAGTAAATAACATTTTGTTTGATCGGATTAAATAAAAAGTAAAATAAAAAATAAGTATTTAAATGAAAGAAATTCTTTAATATTGTTGAAGCATATAATAAAGAATATTTCTCCATCGTTATTTTTTCCAACAATTTATTCGATTATTTGAAAAATCAAAACAATCGAATTTGTCGAATCAATAATTGGTTTGGACATATTTCAAAAAATAAATTTCTTTTTAATTGAATAAAATTCAAGGAAATCATTCTGTCTGTGTAAAATTTTCATAATAGATAATTTCATTAAGCACAGCATTATTAGAGCATTTTGTTAACCAGAGAATTTTTCTGTAAATTGAAAAGTCGGGAGTGTTTTTCTACTTTTTTCGAAAGCGCGAATATTTCTATTTCGTTGAAAAGATTTCAACGAAAGAGCTCGACGCGACGGAAAAGTAGCGATGTCCTGCTTAGAATTGTCAATATTTGGATATTTTAGATGCGTAATATGTATAACGCATATTTTTGTGCACGTTCGAAATATCCAGGGGTGATCGGCCACGCGCGCGCGTTTACCCTCAAGACTCCTGACTCCGGTTGAGCATCGTCGAGCGATCCCTCCTCCCGGACGTCTCCCGAACGTTGTGCTGCCGAAGTTTAGGACAAGTTAACGCACAACAGCGCGCGGCAACACGCGCGCGAGAGGCAGAGGCAGAGGCAGAGGCGGCGTTTGCGCTTGAATAATGCATCAACAAACCGTTGCGCGACTGCAGTATAACGGGGTGCAGAATGACGAGGGGGGGAGAGAGAGAGAGAAAGAGAGAGAGAGAGAGAGAGAGAGAGAGAGAGAGAGAGAGAGAGAGAGAGAGAGAGAGAGAGAGAGAGAGAGAGAGAGAGAGAGAGAGAGAGAGAGAGAGAGAGAGAGAGAGAGAGAGAGAGAGAGAGAGAGAGAGAGAGAGAGAGAGAGAGAGAGAGAGAGAGAGAGAGAGAGAGGGAGGGCCGCGCCCCTCCCGCGCGCATTCAATCTGCCCTTGTTCAACAATTCGGTAACACCCCGCATTAGCATTAATGCAGGATATCGGCGGACACCTGCGGTAATTCATAGGATTGGCCGCGTTCCCTCGTACGCGGTAACCACGCGGCTGTTGCCGGACAAAAAGGCGGATTTTCTTCGCGTTTCGGAAATATCGATTGGATCCCGGATGAAGAATCGGATGCTGTGAAGACATCGGACGTTCTCTCTGGTGAGATAATTAATGATCGCCCCTCTGCGCTTAGTAGTACGTTACAACGGACCCCCTTGTTGAAGGGGGAAGATCGATGTTTGGCTTAAAAATTATTCCGATGTTGGATTTTTTCCATCAATCGATTATAATCGGAATATAAATTATATTGAATGACAACATAATTTTAACGACAATATGGAAAAAAAATGGAGTGCTTCGAGATATATGCGGATGTATTGTAAATTGTAATATTCCTGAAATTAATCTCTATTATGGATTATAGGACAAAGCAACTATATTCTTCAATTATATTATTTTAATTTTATATAAAGTTATATGGATCTTTTTTTTTATTTTACATATTTGAAAAAAGCTCATTGTGAAAACTTTTAATTTTTTCTCGTTCTTTTCTCTTCGAATATATATTCTATTGCAATATACATACGTTAAAAGAAAACCACTTGTAACAATTAGAATGACCTGAATTATTTCAGAGATCCAACATCTAACAATATATGAAAAGCTTTCCTCGAATTTGCAGCATTGCAAACTGTAAGCCGCAAATAGAGAAAACAAAAGTGGATAACAAATAATGAACAATCACAAAAATTACAAATATTGTCGAAATATTACTCGCAGAAAGTAACAAATAAATTAGATATTCGATATCCGGACGATATGTTGTCTTGTAATAACAATAGAAAATATTAAACATTGTACGTTGAAGAGACACGCGAACGTTTTTTTTTTTTTTTTTTTTGTTAATATATTGATCGTCGTAAATTGATTGATAAATTGGTATACGAAGAAGACGAACAATTCGACAGGTGTGTCACATTCGCATATAAGCAACGTGATATTTGTCTATTTAAACATGTCAACCAATCCTACTTGCTACTTGCATTTCCAGGTTGATCAACGTTGACATTGCAGACGACATGTGTCTATATATAGTAATATTATTCGTTACCACGACGACATTATAATTGAATTATACGCCTCTCGCGTACGTACGCACACGTGGTTAGCTGTTTAATTCAAAAGCAGTGACGACAGTGGTCAATATACACAAATATGAAATGTGCAATAATATCATTGTCATGGCAAATTTAAAGAGTTATCAATGATCAATCACTATTCGGTTCTGATTTATACATTTTATTTCTTTATGCAATACAGAAAGGCGAGTTTCTATAACATATTTATATTACACGTAGAAAGAGGCAAAGAGAGAAAAAATTTATTCAATAAATATATTGTTTATATACGTATTGTCTATGTATCTGCTCTTCTTGTTTAATACATGTTTAACTTTGAGCGAATAATGGCAGTTTAAACTTTCTCATAGTTACATTATTTCACATAGTTACATTATTTATAATTTGTATTTTTTACCTATGCACTTTGTTTTGATTTCCTATCTTATCTATAAAATTTGTGTGTGTCATTAATTAATTTATTGTTTATTTTTATCGTTATAGTGCCACCGAATATCGACGATTCTCAGAGTTCGTCAGATGCGATTGTTCGCGAGGGCGCCAATGTGAGTCTCATTTGCAAAGCAACCGGAAGTCCAACGCCCAGCATTCGTTGGAAACGAGACGACGGTTCCAAGATCTCGATCAATAAAACTTTATCTGGTGTGTGAATACAATATAACATACAAAGTAATATATAACACGATATAATAATGTAATATATAATTTATTAAATTTACATATTTACATAATTAGATTAGATTTAATTTTTTTTTATTAAATTTATATATTTATATAATTTACATTATATTTTACTTCTCTTAACAACGAGAAAATTACATTTTAGAGAATTAAAATGTAATTTTTCTCCGCCGATATAAAATCCCGTTGAAATGTGAAGATATCAAAGATATATGACGATGCATGAAAATGGAAAATAATTGACTGGAATCGATTGACAAGTATTTGACATATAACATATGCTGAACAATTGTAATTTCAGTGACAGAATGGGAGGGTGAAACCCTGGAAATGGCGCGGATTTCGAGATTGGACATGGGCGCGTATTTATGCATCGCCAGCAATGGCATACCACCGACGGTTAGCAAGCAGATCAAAGTGTCGGTCGACTGTAAGTATATTCTGTGTGATGAATTCAGTTGTGCTCTATCGAAGATTATTATGCCATTCTTATGCAATTTCAAATCATTATTCAGTCTCTCCGAGATAACGAAAGAAAAGCCTTAAATTTACTCATTTTTTATAAATATTACGGGTTCCCATAAGTAATATCATTTTTCTCAGATTGAGTACACACATTACCATTTTGTTTGTTTGTGAACGTAATTTATTATTGCATAATCTATATAATAATTAAATTTATTGACTTATGTTTAGTGTACTTATCGTAAAATTTTGGATGAATTTGAGTGTACCGTTAAGAATGGAAGGCCAAAGTATACATAACGTGCATATTGGCTGGAGATTATTTTTTAGATTAGTTCGTACTAAATGTTAAATAAAATTTTGCGTATCAAAAAATGACATTATGGGTATCCTTGACTACTTTGTTTTTGAATCTGTCGAAGCTTATCGTTAAACATCGACTTACTTAAAAACACTTTGCTTTAAATGATTTTGTTGTACATCCCTATAATATCATTGACAGTGTCTTGAAGAGTCATGATATCGACACGAAATAAAAGGGAAAGAAAGGGAATCCAAAAGGATCGCGTAACCAGATTTCAGGCAACCAGATTTCTCGAGAGAGTAAAGGTACCTGCCGACAAATAAGGTATAGACTACTGCAGCTGTGAGGTAGCCCCTAAGTGACAACTGCGGTATCGCACTACGCGTTACAGTACGCTACTCGGAGAAAGGGGTTCAACACATACAATTTAATAACATAGAAAGGAAACCGGCGACAAAGCGAGCTTTACCGAGTCTCTCATTTCTTTCCCTCTCTCTCTCTCTCTCTCTCTCTCTCTCTCTCTCTCTCTCTCTCGCTCGCCTCTAGGCTGCTTCCCGCTGCGCTAAAATAAACGTGCAAGTAAACTAGAGCGAGAGAGGAAGAAAGAGATAAAGACAGGGACAGAATGAGAGACGGCAACGGGAGAAAGGCAGCCAAAGGGGCGTTGAAAGTCACGATCATGTGTGAGTGCGCGTGTCAAGGAGGGCGACACAGAGGGAAGGAGGAGAGAAAGAGACGGCCGGGGAGGTTCCCCGGTGAGACATAAAAGTAAGCTCGGGCGAACCGCGACACACCATTACCGTTTCCACCCCTGTACTTGCCTATTGTTACGTTACTGCCTCTCCTAAATACCGGGCACGTGCCTCTTTTCCTCGTATCTCTCCTATGACACGGTTTCTCTCTCTCTCTCTCTCTCTCTCTCTCTCTCTCTCTCTCTCTCTCACCACGACATTCGTTTTGCTTCCGTTTCCGTTGTATCCGTTGTAGGATCGTTCGCGTATCTGTTGATGCATCTCGAAGTGGCTTTGCGTCATCCCTTCCTTTTGCATCTATACGTATCCGCATGAAGATGCTACATAAAGATCCATATCGGATCGATCGCAGATGCAAAAATTATTAAGAGAATCACGAAACGTGCGTTTCAATCTTTAACTCGTCCCTGAAAACAGGATAATAAGAGAAAAATGAAACACGCGCATTATATAATACTCAATGAAGGAAGGACGATTACCGTCCCGTGCCGTATTGCGCTACCTTTGAAAGCTCCGCGATATTTAATTATTAATTATCCGTAAAGTAAAATTGCATCCGCCTTTTAAGTTCGACTACAAAGAGATAGTGTAGAGCGATGAGAGCGGAAGTTTGTCGGAGCTTATGCAAGACATAATCTTCGTATTCTTAAGACGGTTTCCCTCGAGTTTCCACGTAAGATCTAAACCATCCGAGGCTGTGTGGCAGGAGATCTTGCGGGAGCAGATGAGAAAACGGAATGATAATTTATCCATATAATTAAACTAAAACTAATTAATTCAGCAGCGTCGGAAAGAGATATGTTGTAATTATGATTCGTTTGAGACGTTGCCCGAGAATGAAAGAGAGAGAGAAAGAGAGAAAGAGAGAGAGAAAGAGCGACGAAGAAAGGGGCAGGTGTATTTGCCGCGGTTCTCGACGCGGATATGCTACGGATTATCCTTTTAGGCGTCCTTTAATTCTATTTGCGACCGTGTAACCAGCAAAACCTTTTGTCAACGAGTATTACTTTGAGCCCTTTTGAAGTCAAATTACGATCGAGTAATGCAATAGTAATATTTTGTCCCCGATTGTACGTACCTCGTTGTCGTCAACGAGAAATTATAAGAAAGAAATTGATGGAAACCGCTCGACTATGCGACGTGTACTTTGCAAACGTTTGCTCTTAGATACGTTTATTTTTTTGACAAAAGTTAAATATAATGACGCCGAATAAATTTCAATCAATTAGTTACTAAATGGAATCGATGAAATTAAAATGTTGTAAAATATTAAAAATGGAATGGAATTTTGTGAGATTATCTTATCTTTTATTTAACGCAAACAGTTTTATAAATAGATGGAGGAGGATAATACGTATCGTTAAATAATCACTTTGTTTAATTATTCATTTTAATTAATTTCTCGTAACGCTTTTGCTTTGAAATGGATTTAATTTCAACGCTCGAAGATTACTATCCAATATTTGCAAAATCTGAAAATATGCTATAAAACGTCATGTATAGTATTTATTGTGAAATATAATGTATGTAGTTTCCATCACGATCGGGCGATATATACAGTTTTGTCCAATTTCTCGTTTCAATTCGCTCGCATTCATTCAAAAGAAACACTTTTAATATTAGCTCTTTCATTGACCCGTGGCCATTTCATATTATAACTTGTTTGCGTATCACTGCAGAATATTCCAATGGTCAATAACATCGGTACGAATTTCAGTAGTAACGAGGAATCGATCGTATGCCACGGTTAATATTTTGCAAGGTGAATTTTTACGTTACGTTTGTAGCATAAAATTTTCCTCTTTTCTTTTTTTTCTTTTTTTTCTTTTTTTTTTCTTTTTTTTTTTTTTAGGTAGTTGCACGACTTTTTTTCTCGTTTTTGTCATCGATATACAAAATGTCATGCCGAGAGATATAAATTCCGATATGACTGTTTTAGTGTGAGAATATTTCAAGCGGCGTATATATTACGATTTATGCTCCTGTAGTGTGTAGAAATCGATAGCGCCTTGGCGATGATTACTAGACGACACCGCGGTGACATATTTTTCAGATAGAAAGAACGCGCGAGTGGTAACATTTGGCGCGTTTTTATGCGTTCAAGCGGAGATTAATTAAATGTTTCAGACAGATTACAACCATCTACCGGCGGCGGCCCTCGGTCTGATGACATTACAAGTTTACGGCCTGAAAAACTCCTGTGCACGCTTTTCATAATCTTCATCTCGGCCGCTGGCCGCCGCTGTTTCATCCCTCGTAACTTTATGCGTTGTGCAACGTGGCGTGTAAGCAACGTGACAATATTATAACGCGGTAATTATAAAGCTATCGTCAAACCTACCCTTGTCGCCTGCACGCCCGGAAACGTCTCGCGAAATATTTTCATCATCGAACACGCGAAACGCGCCAATACGATCGCGGCGTCCCATTTGTTTGTCGGCAAATGTAATTTCAGCAAACACAATTGAACTCCCTTGTTGCAGCCATTAATACAGTTAATAGAAAAGCAAACAGTGTAACGTTGGTATCATTATTAATATTCTGCAAGTGTTGATATTCGGGAGTACACATATATGTTTATATTTTTGGATATTTTATCTGCGCGTATTATACCTGTAAACTTACAAAATTATGATACGCATACTCCGCAAATACGATCGCGAATACCGTCGATCGGTTTTTCGATTTTTACGCCGCAATAATAATTCTAATTAAAAAATTTTGTCGTTTTAGTCCTGCTATTTCTGCTATCGTTCGCGGAAGAAATATTTACATTTCGTGTTACATTTCTTTTCGACGCCGCTGACACAATTTTGATTTTAACCAGTCCTTTATGATAATTATAATGATGCGGCGCACACTTTTATATATGCACTTTAATTTTTGAGTATGCGAAACGATATGCGTGTCTCGTCAAAGAATATTATTTCTGGCAAAATAACGTCTCGCTAAAGAATATAATTTTCGTCTCTCATTAGTTAGCGCGAATTTAGGATGATAAAGTCGCCATTTCCGACTCGGACAGACGAACAGACGGACTTGTTGATGAAGGGGAGAAAGCTGAAATTACGTGTAGCGCATTCTGCATAAATTTCCATTAAGAAACGCGAGTGTGTAAACTAGAATTTTTGAATAAAGTTCCAGAATGTTCGACCTTTGATTCTTTTTTAAATTTGGCAATATCGTACCAAAAGGAATTCTAATTGAGCTGCTTGTGTCCAAGAATTTTTAATGCAAAGATCTGTAATTGAGGCAATGTTTAAAAAACTTGATTTTCGTTTTTATTTAGCTACGCATTTATTTCCACTCGAATTATTTAATTTTTTGAGTTGACTAATTAGAAATGCGAAAGCGCAACTATGCAAACGTTCACTTTTACACTGTGCGGAATGTAACTTTTTTAATATGCGAAATATGCTTTATAGGAACGAATTCAACATTAGAAAGCAACAGTTTGCATAAACAGTTGATCTATTTCGCTGCTTTTTCAAATTATAACAATACAATTTATTACATATATATATATATATGTTTACATGCATTCCTTACAAAGAGACAACGTTAGAAAATTAATAATGAAAGTTAAAGCTCTGCTTGAAAATATAGAGAATATAGAGAATGGACTATACGAGCTAAAGCTCAGCGACGTGTATATATTACATCGTATTGTTTAACATATATATTAATATTTACATTGTGTTGTTCTAACAACAAGGAACAACAACAAGACAACGTTTATCACGATGCATTCTGAAGCGCGACAAAATGGCGCGATCTATTTGCAATAAACAGGTCACAATAAACTATTCACACGCAAATACACCCAGTATAGTAGCAATCCGTCACGCGTGATGCTAATTTTATTTATTACCTTCACTGTCGCCGAAGATGTCCCCCTCAGATAGAGGGTGGAGGACGAAGTGAGGTCACGGAAAGAATCGTTTTAATTTATTCGAACGTGTCCGACGTTCGTGTAGGTGGGTATAGGTATCGCATTTGGAGAGAATGTAACAGCGAAACATTGCAGAGAATGCGGCACGAGGGACGAGAGGGTTATATCGGGGATGGCAAGAGGGGCGGTGGCGACAGCGACAGCGTCGTCGTCGCCGTAGTCACGTATAAGCAGTGACTCAGGCGCGACCGTTCTCTCTTTTTCTCCTTCCTTTCCTTGTCCCTCGGGCTCCGGCACTAACATCCCTGCGTTCCCCTCCCTCGTCCTCACCCAGTAGCAATCTGTTATTAAAATCAGCAACGAGAAAAATCCGTGCCGTATCTCCGCGGAACGCAACGGAGCGGAGCGGAGCGGAGCGGAGCGGAGAGCGCGCGCGCAACGACAGACGTGTTACGGCAAAAATTAAGCCACCTGCAAACTCGGAAACGGAATTACGTAAAGGTTGCCATCGCCATTGCCGCTGTTAAAAATCTTGTTGGGAAATAGGGCGTTTCGCTACTGGAACCGCGCGGAACAATTGCCGGTAATTGTCGTACGATCGCGGAAAACTTGATGCCTTCTGGATAATTCCGCGACGGACTTTTTTTTTTCTTAGTGAATATGTTTTCAAGAAAATGTGTATTACGCTAATCAGACGAGATAGAGAGAGAGAGAGAGAGAGGGAGGGAGAGGGGAGAGAAATGAGAATAACCTTTATTTGAAATGTAAATTCGTTTTGTAAAAAGTAGCAACTGATTCGGATACGATCATTAACTTCGCGTTTCTTCGTCGTTACGTTCCGCTTTTCTAACCCGAATACTAGTGAAACTGGACGAAGATACTGTTTGTTTCGATTACGTGCAAGAAATGAATGTACGCTCGCAAATAACTAAATGTTGGTTTTAGAAAATTGTCTTTCGAAACGTGTTTTTATCGCTCTTTCGCACTCCTCACTAAACGATTTTTAACGAGAAATCCAGTATAGGGAGGAGAGTTTATTCAGAAAATTTGTTAAATATTTACGGCTTTCCTTGCGCAAAAAAGTGCACAGTTTCCGTGGCATTACAGCGGCAATTACAGTATTATTTATATATGAAACTATTAACGAGCGCTTATATCTCCGATGAAACAAGATTTAGTTTCTATGGAAAGTATTGATCTACATCAACGAATAGCGCGGGACAGTGTGTTTTTATTTGTCCCTTTTTTTGAAAAAAAAAAAAAAAGTCGGACATTTTGATTTAAACGATGCTACCCCGCAACATCCATTCTGATCGGAACGATCGTGCTTATCGTGTTTGCCGATTGTAATTTAATTGTCCGACGCCCGAGGAAATTGGAATTCTGCTTGGAGCGCACGCCACGTGGGCGCCGATATTACAGATCGGCATTTGAATCCATTGATTTCGGTTTATCCGAGTAAAGCCTGGAAATCATCCGCTTTTCCAACCGACGAAAATGCGATTTCATAACCCTCGCGAATCTATCGATAAATTTATAATTAATTGTTACTCCGCAACAGATCGTCATTTCTATCTTTTCCGCCTTCTAACCTCGCGTGTCAGCTCAGTGTGCATTGTATATAAAAATATATACAAAGGTGCTTTCCTTCTCCTGTTTTCTCCTTTCTCTCTCTCTCTCTTTCTCTCTCTCTCTCTCTCTCCTCTCAAAATATTAATTATTATTAAATATTAAATATTGATTGATCAATCAAAATAGATATTATCGAGATATAATTAATTTTTTAGCGTTACCTTTTTTACGGTTCTTCGTGAAACAATACCAAGCGATTATCCACGCGAAAAGAAAATAACAACGTTTATATTTCTTAAAACCGCTATCTGCCCAAATCGCGTTCGTCAGCTACAACGTGACGCGCCTCTTCGTGAAACGAAAATCTTTAGTAGGTGTAAGTATTAGCGTAATGACGATCGGATTTTCTGATGATATTGATCTTATCGAGGGGGGGGAGGGGGGCTCTCGGGTCTCTGTCGCACAAGCAAGCCGGTTGGTACGTGGCGGTGGTGGAAAGAAAGATTGCCACTAAAAAACGAGAGGGGTTCGCTCGCATCTATTGCGAGGTAGGGCCTTATCGGCTATGCGAGCTGGCATTTATTTAAATTTAAAACTGGGGAATCGATCTCGAGCGGCTCCGGTTTTCCTCGATTTCACCGGCTTCTCTCTTTTCCTCTTCCTTTGATCTTTCTCCTTCTCTCACCGCCCCCCCCCCCTCTCTCTCTCTCTCGCTCTTTTATCCCGACTTTTCGCTTCTTTCCTTCTTTGTTGCCAGACGACCCTACCTCATGGCTTTCTCGCACCTCTAATTCCCGCCTCTTGTCGATCGTCTCTGCGCCCGGCACGTTCCTCGAAAAACTCATTAACGTGTCTCGGTTGCCTATTCCCTCTTTTTCCCTTTTCCTCTTTTCCTCCACCGATGCACGTTCGTGCACGAACGATGCGAAGAGGCGCAGCATGGGTAACCCGTCGCGATGCGACAGAGCGCCGAATGTCTTGAGAAAAAAGTATTGGAAATCGAGCCGTGTGAAATTAAGAGGTGCAAAAAAATGTGTTTTGATTTGTAGAGCACGTAAAAAGTATAATGAAAAATAGAGGGAGGGAAGTTTCTTAAAAAATAACTTTTATTTTAATTTGGTTCCGACGATAAGATTTATTTGTATTTTAGGGTTCTCTGCTCTGAAATATTTTAACCTCATCACTTTCACATCTTTCTCTTTTTTGCTCTCTTTTTGATTTAAATCGTAATAATCGGGTAAAAAAATTATTAAAAAGAAAGAAATGTCGTCTAATGTGAGATACGTGCAAAAAGTGAAAAAATGCCCCTTGGGATTAATCTGATCTTGCGAATGTATTCGTGAGTTATTCGGGATTACCGTTCTAAATGAATTTTTATATCGCGGAAGAGATTCGATATAATAAACGCATTTCGCATAAAGGGACGATTTTCGTTGGGAAGTAAAATAGTTTTCCCTCTCTACCATAATTGGCTTTAATCATTTTTCAGCTTCAGTGCTAGATGCTTTCATAACTAAGTTACGAGTTAAGATTCCGTTAAGGTAAAATTACGCGCTGTATTAAGCATTTGAGTTGGCGTAAAGTTAGATTACAGATCTTCTCTTCGCGCGGACGATAAATAAAATATTTCAGTCCTCGAAATTCACTCACCACGCGCATAACACTAAAGCTGTCAGACGAAGCCACCCCTGTTTACCCTCGCGGCATATCAAAGCGTTGGGTGACATACATAGAAAGAGACGCGAATCCTAGCCGTGTGCTTTCAAGGAACAAAGAGGCGTCTTCGTAGCTAAGAAAGAGACATATGGGTGGTGACACAACAGTGTACACGTACATATAGCCTGCGAAAAGCAATCAAAGTTAAAATGCCAGCTGTGACGTAACTCGTTCCTTTATTTTCTTTTTCTTTTTAACAACTTGAAAAAAATTAATCTTAAAATTGAAAGGAGATCAAATTTAGATTTATCTCTTCGCTCTCCTCAACGAGGAAGATCAAAGAGGATCATATAATTTTTATTTCAGTCTTCGCTTACGGTTGTCTATTTACTTCACGTCGTCTCGATAAACCATGCTCTGTACTTCCGTCAGAGCCGCGACTAAGTATCTTTACGGAGTTACGCGGGAACGAGCACGTTTGTTCCCGCGATCGCTTCTGGTTCACCGAATGTAGCGAGACGATCGAACGGCAAATATAGAACGATTTTGGGCGCATTCAGATAGGTATTATACGCAGCTCCTGTCTGATCCGTTACATTTAACAGGCGAGAACTCATCTAGCAGTTTCGTACCTACGGAAGATTCGTAAGCGAGCGCAGCACGCGACGTGATAAAATATCGGGCTGTAGGCGGACGTCGCATCATTCGACGTCATTCCATCCTTCTCGCGAAATACGTTTTACACGAGGCCACCTTTGAAGAATTACTTTTGTGGGGAAATAACGCAGAACGTGTCAAATATTCGTGCTTTTTCGAGTGCGTTGGAAAATTTTTTCTATTATATAATCTGAGTCAAAAAGCATTACAAATGAGATTGTTATGATTATTTTAACATCAAAATTAAGCTTGGTATATTTTTTATTTTAATTATAAAAAACTTGGGCACATTATTTAAAAATTAATATTTAACAACATTTAATAATGTTTAAAATAATATTTAATATAATTATATAAATAATATTTAATATTAATTAATGTTAGAAATAATAAGAGTAAACGTTTAATTAAAAAAAGAAGACAGCTCTGTTATGACAGAGAACTGTTGCGTATGAGAAATAAGTTTTAATTAAACTGGCGTATATTAATTATATTGGAACAATTATTGTCTGAGTTTTAAAGTTATCGGGAAACGACAAGTTGTTTCCGGTCTTTATGGTTCTTGCAATACGTGACGGTGAAGTGCGCATAGTAATGCGCAGGGTAGTTAAGCTGGAAAGCTCGAGGTTGAAAAGTCCCAAGAGCTCGAAATAGTGTTTTTGATCTCGGCACGTCGAGCAGTTTCGTTGAAAAGGCGTGTGGAACCTTTATGTGTGATTCGTATCTTGATACATATGTAATCACATACAGGAACAGGAACGAAATCAGTCTTCAGTGAAATCTTTTTTACCGTTCAAACCGGGAAGCGTTTTATTAAACCAAATATCTTTATCGCATCATAAAATGTTTCTTTATAATTTTCGGTAATCAAGTATTCTTTGCAAAGCAAAATTTCAAATATTGCATTTTTAACAGAGAAAGAGAGAGAGAGAGAGAGAGAGAGAGAGAGAGAGAGAATATAAAGATAATATTCTAATTAAGTAGGTCCATGTTATTAAGGAATATCGTTGAATTGGACGCAATTTCTCTGCGTTCTTTATAAAAGTAATTGCGATCGCATAATGTTCCTTTATGCTCTTTCACCGTACTAACGTATGACCGTGTCACTTTCCAGTATTTGAGCTTCAAAGCCTGCGGCATAAAGACGATGAATAGGGTAGTCCGGTTTTTGATCTCAGCTCCGCGCGAGTCTCTCTCTCTCTCTCTCTCTCTCTCTCTCTCTCTCTCTCTCTCTCGTTCGAAAACGTGCGCGCGGACAGTGCGCGTTCCGTCGCATATAATTCTCCCCGGAGTCACGCACTCGAGAGAACGGGACGGCCGTGGGGTTGCACTTCAAGGGGGAACCGAGACGCAACGATGCCGCTGCCCGCCTGCCTGGTGATGCAGCTTTTGTTTGCCTTTTTTAAATGCGGTCGCACTGCACCGCATCGAGGCAGCGCGATGCGCGAGACGCGACGACGCGTATGAATTCCGAGGGGTGTTGAATTTTTATGAGCTTGCATACCGCGAATTAGCCCACGTTACACACACACACACACACACACACACACGCGCGCGCGCGCGCGCGCGCGCGCGCGCGCTGCCGCTACTTCGTTCGACTGCTTGCAATAGGCCGACGCGGAATCGGAGCGCACTGATAAGATCGCTCGCGCTCAGCTTTATTGGAGACAGATAATTTATTCCGCAATTAGCGATTTTTCCGTTATTGTTTCGCGCGGAAGGAGCATCTGCCTCTCGTCGAGATTTCGATTCTTGGAAAACGACAGCGCCGTACTTTATTGCAATTCCTAAGTCGCGCATAACAAAGCGAGAGATATTCCTCGACTCGCGGAAAATACCGTTGACGCAATAAAACTATAGAATCTTATGGATTCTCGCCCCAGGCCGCCAATATCTTCTCATTCCAGGCCTCCGAGCGGGCTACATTTCACTTCGCACTCAGCGCGAACGGGAAGTGCTGCAACTCCCTAGTTAGACGTCACCGATGCCCCCTGCGTCGGGGTAAGCATAAGAAAAAGAATGGATAAAACATGAGATAAAGAGACACACAGATTCTGATACCTTACTAATGCGCGTGGTAGCATAACTCTCTTTCTCGCGAGCTGGTCGAGAAACAGCGTTGGATTTCAAAGCTATGCTGTGTGCGCTATGTACACGGTGCACCGTGTACTTTCACGTAGCTAAAGACGACAACTAGATTACTGAAGCGCAATTTAATTATCTCGCGGCTTTTGTGAATTACTTGACACTACTTAGCGCAGTCAAAATTATTACCTTTACACTAACGAACGTGTATTGTGCGGATGATACGAGCTTAGATTACGCAATATTGTAAGGCATTTTAAAATCTAATCATAATTTTTATGACAATGATCTTGACTTGCAATATGGAAAATTTATATATTGTTCTAAATGGCACAAATCAAAGAGAAACGCACTTTTTTACAGATTTGAAGAAAAATTCTCTTTTATGGAAAAATTCTCTTTTATGGAAACTAATTGCATAATTATAGCACATTGAAAATTATAAGGAAAAATGGAACATGTTAAACATTAAGCGTGGATGAGAAAAGAAAGAAAAAAATACATTTTAATTGATTTTGAAATTTTTGAGATGTCCGATTTTTACGTATCGTGATATACCTCGTGCAAAAGTATTCGAAAGCGATAGATACTGTAATCAAAATTAATCATGTCATTGAAAAATTATAAGGAAAAATTGAACATGTTAAACGTTAAGCGAGGATAAATAAAAAAAGAAAGAAAAAAAAATACATTTTATTTCGATTTTGAAATTTTTGGTCCGATTTTTACGTATTTTACGTGATATACCTCGTGTAATAGTATCCGAATCCGCGTAGGTACCGTAATCAAAATTATGTAGAAAAATGTAAAGCACTGGGAGAGAGAAGTACACGGTAAATTTGTCCGGCGTGTGTTGAGCTACCTTCCTCATTCCTCATCGGGCAAGCCCGCGTCTCTACGCGGTCTCTCATCGCATGACTCTCATTCTCTCCGTCTGACGCCTGCCGCCACGAGAGAGAGAGAGAGGATGAGCGCGGGTTTGCATGTTGCGTAGCCAGTATGCAACGGCACATGGAGTAGACATACGGCTTGACGTATTGCCGGGTAGTGTATTGTAACTGTGCCGTTACACCGAGAGCAGGGCCCACCCATAATAATCATGTCATAACGCAATGCGCTCGCATGCGTGTATAATTGTTATAACGATCTTTATCAGCCTTTGACCTACCAGTTGAGGCTGGGAGCAATTGCACACCGAGAGACAGAGGAAGAGAGAGAGAGAGAGAGAGAGAGAGAGAGAGAGAGAGAGAGGGAGAGAGAGACCTTGTTTATTCATTTTGTACATTAATTTTCTTACATATTAATTGTACGTTCCTTTTCTTACTACTTATACAAAGACTTTAAAACAAGCGTGCGAACTATATCCATATAAAACTCATCTTTATCTTAATTTTAAAACCATCTTAAATATGAAATTTATATGAAAATGAGCGCGTCGGTTAAATTTTAAACCTACTCCACTAGCTCTCGGAACTCGTTTATTATTTGGCGTACGATAAATGCATATTTCAAGATAACAATATATACGCGATGTATACGCAGTCACGATTATACGATCGTTTAAACTCAGAAGAGTGATTATATATTTATTTTCGTGTGTTGCAAAACGTTGGATGCGACTGTATGTGTGTGCGCGTGTGTGTGTGTTGAACGTCGCGTTCGGTTCGACACGCGCCCGGATTTTTGCCCGGACGAAGTCAAACGTTTTATATTATTTTACGTTCTCGTGGGCAAATTATAACGTGTTGTAATTGCGTATAAAGTGGATGCGCGACGTGACATATCGCCGGGGAGTGTATTGCGCGGCATGTTATACTGTATTGCTGGCAGGGCGAGCTACAATAATCATGTCATAACGCAATCCGCGCGTGCTTTCCGCGGGTACCCGAGGCTTGTAATTATCGCGCCACACGAGGACTCGTTATAGCCTTTAACGTGGCATACATCGACTCCCGATGCGCACACATGCTAAAGTGGCTTGTACAATTGCGTGTACACGAGCTCCGCGTTCTCCATGGACGCGACGTCAACGACAGAAGCGGCGCTTACAAAGTACGCCGCGCCGGGTTACATTGAAGTTTAATTATACGTCTCACATTATAATCCGATATTACATGATAAGAGCCATTATTATATATGACTTAAGCCCCGGCCACGCTTTCCAAACGCCGTGGCTTAATGATTTATTAGCCTTCGATAACGCGACGAACGCGATGTATCTGCAAATTGTGTCGTACGATAAATAGCTGACGCGCGCCTCGCTATTTTCTTCCTCTTCCACCTTTTATCTATCTCGAACGTCGAATTCATCAGATATATATCTTCCGATGGATACTTTCATTCTATCAAAACGGTTTTTTTCTTTCGTTTCTTCTCCCTTTCTTTTCTTTTTTTTTTTTTTTTTTTTTTTTTTTTGTGTCATCTCTGTCTGTCTCGACGTCATAAATCACGAAATGCTCTTGGCTAATCGCCGTAGCTCCTCCAACAGGGTTCCCATCATCCATTTTCTTTGGCTTAAGACAGACGCAACGCTGCCCGCGCCACATTTATCCGATAATTGTAATGTCAAGCGTCTCTCGATTCATTCGTCCTCGTCGAGAGTGAAGCGGCTGCGATGTCCCTCCGGCGCGCCTGATACGTGCCTCGACTACTGGAACAGTCATTGTCCACTCGGGCAAACTACATTTCTTACGCGTTGTCGCAACGAGACTGCGAATCTTCCGCCGGAGACACGTTTACAACGTCAAATTCCATGGAATTCGATGAAGGCCTAATGTAGCTGGATTTTTTCGCGCATCTTTTCGAAGATATACTCTCTTCCATCGAGATCTCTGTTCCGAAAAGTCATTTAAAATTGATTAGGATAATCGATACGAGAATAAATATGTCATCAAAATATATATATTTCGATATTTTTCAATGTATAGTGGCGTTCTCAATCTCTTACACGATAAAAATTATCTTTAGAAGTGTTATGTAATTATTTATATATATATATGTACTATGATATATTTATCTTCTACATGTGTATGTAATTAAAAAAGAGAATTAGGATGCGGTGTAAAATGTATTTCTTTATAAATTAAATGAATTGTTGAAGTTATTTAATTAATTTTTAAGCATTAGCTATGTATTTTCATAACGTTAGTAATTTATAATTGACGCACAAAAGATGTGAATCCAATACTTTAATTAATATATTAAGTATTTAATTATTATGATATTAAGTATTAAAAGTTAACGAATAAGAAAAATTGTTATATGTGTGGATAAAAGAATTATATTTTTATTTTATTATCTATTTATATAAATAAATAATAAAATAAAAAAAGTATTTTTGTATTATTATTAGTGTATTTTTTAATAATTGTGCCTTATATTAATACTGGCTGAGATTTATGAAAATTTTCAGAGTATCTACAATCACCCTAGTATTATTTAAACGTTATTATTAACGATCGTTTTTCCGATTTTTATATTTAAAACTTGCTGTATAAGTTTAAGGCTATAAGATCACGTAAACGACGTTCTACGGAAAAATAAATGATTCGGTCATAATTTATTCTTTGGAATAAAATCGACCGATCTCGGTCATACATTTGTGAATCATGACAACCCGACATACATAAAGAGTTGCGCAATTCTATAATTTTGATATCGCGTATCTTTACGATTCATTCGTCTATTTCTGACCCAAGATAACGAACACTCCCGTGAGACAGGCTACGTGCTCGGACTGCGAAACTTACCCCTCGATTTTGTCATTCCACGACTTTTAACACTGCTGTCGATTCAACGCGCCGCACGTTGATCGATAGTGATTTTCTCCGGAACGATCAAAGACACTTCCGCGGCTATTTACTTGTCGCCAATCTCGCTTAAAGTCCATTTTATCAATCGTTTCCATCTTATCGAAAAATATTTTTTTTTTTATTCAAATAATTACTTGAAAAAATTTTGTTCTAATTATATAAGCAATTAGATCTGTAAATTGAGAAATTTCGATATTGAAAATGAAACAAAAAAAAAATCTAACACTTGAAAAATAAAAATCTTGATAAATTTGCAAGCATGATACTTGCACCTTTATCTAATTGTCTTGGAATTAATCTTTATCAATCTAATTGCCCAATAAACGCCCATCCGCGAGAATTTACAATCCGGTCGATGCAAGTTCGCGCAGTCCGGACACGTAACTCTCTCCGCGTTCATATCCTTCACCTTCGCGATTTGGGACCTGAGCGGATGAATCAGCGAATATGTCGTCGTCCGGAAAAGTGCTTCGCGGCCGAGGGCCCGAGGGTACGCTCGTCTTTTTGTCACTCGCTCCGCTAGACGGCTACCGTAAAATTATCATATACCATGGTGGGACGCGGACGGAAAGTGTGGAAGATATGCGTATACGCTCTCTGTGTGTGTGTGTGTGTGTGTGTTTGTGTGTGTGTGTGTGTGTGTGTGTGTGTGTGTGTGTGTGTGTGTCGAGAGCGACGAGCCGCCGTACCACCTCCCTTCAACACGACGGCGGCTCCTTCTTCCATTCGCCCTTAAGTCCCAGCTGACTGACAGAATAATCTGCGGCGGCAAACGAGGGAAATAATTCAGCGCCGTGCGGATAAGCAGCCGCGTGGAAAGAATACTTGCGACGCCCTACCCCGTACCGTAGTATGCGCACCACCGGCAGGGAGGGGGCGGGAAGGGACAGCCACGAGGAAATTTGCGGGTAGGAGCGAATTTATATTCTAGGCCCGTTACACGACCCTTGATTAGCGTTTCGACGGAATTTTTGAAAGAAAGGCGAAGTCTACGATTGAGAAACTATCGCGAGTAGGCATGACTGCGTTATCTTAATTCAATTCGATGCAACGCGCGGAACATCGCTGATTTTTACGAAGATTTTTCGAAGATTAACGATCGACGATTTACCTCTTCACCACATTATGTTTATGACTTTACGTTGTGACGTAATTATATCGGTGGCTATTTTTTTCGATCGATCGCTCTTCATCGTTTGATCGGTCTCTCTCTATCAGATGTTACTAATGTAAGTTTCAATACCAGTTATTATTATTATAATTATATATCCAATTACATCGCACAGTCGGGTTGATAGTCCTCGAGGCTGAAATACGATCCAGCACACCAAGGCTTGACCGGGAATATGCGCAAATTACCTCGTTACTGTTTGGGGAACGGTTAAGATAGCTCTAATTGCTCTATTTCGAGCAACGCCACCACATCACCAATTTGAGCCGGGCCGCGTTGTGTACGTTGTATGGCCGGGAATACTAAAATTTACGTACGTTCAGTTTACTTGATGTATACGCCCGGGTTGCCGCGGCACTTTTCCGCGTTAACGTCAATTAAAACGTTTTCGGCGCCGTTTACGTCATTACGCCGGCGTAATCCGCTGACTTCTTTGTCTCGGGGTGAGATATGCGCCAACTAATTACGCTTTATCACCCCTGTCGTTCCCATATATATATTCGACTTTGAAAACGCGGGCCATTATCTTATCGCGTATATTGCATCAAGGAACAATTCGTAAAATCCCGGCAATAGCGAACGGCAGTTCTCACGGACGCGGGGTTTCGCGAGCTCCAGATCCCTTTTCAGCCACCACCATCCCTTTCCCCGCCCGCTTGTAAAGGTGCCACAAATCGCACAAAAGAACCGCGAGCGATCATTTAGCGCGGTTTCCGCGCCTGGCGTCTGTTATCATCGGTAATTTTTCATCCGAGATTTCCCTCCATATCTCTCTCTCTCTCTCTCTCTCTCTCTCTCTCTCTCTCTCTCTCTCTCTCTCTCTCTCCTCCCCCGGTATTCCTACCCTTCTTTCTCTCCGTATGAATTTGACTGTCATTACGATCCCAACCCCCGGCACGTATTCTACAACGGCATCGGCGCCATCTTCATCCCCCTCTTAACTGTCTTCATTCCCAAGCTGCTTCTTCCTCCCCCTCCTCCATCTCGCGAATCTCTAATCCGAGCAAGATGTTGCTCTTGCTCCCATCCGCCGCCATGCTCACCATCCTCCGGCCTGAAACGAAGGAAGTCTAACGGCTCTTGGGAAGATTGGCGGGAGTAAAACGAAAAGGGAAGTAATTACTAATCTTTGAAATAATCATTTGCGCTCACGGCCATGATGCGATCGCGCGGGGCTACTCTAAAACTCTATTTAGGCGAAACGGCACTTAAACGATATCGCGCAAGAACTGCCAAACAATTCGCAAGTACCATTAAACGGAGATTGAAACTGGGTATAAAAACACACATTCGTATATCATCACGCATATTAGCAGTCGACATTATCTTGGACTTTTAAAAAAATTCAGTCATGTATTACATTTTGTATTTTAAATTTATTAAAAATTTAAATTGTAAATTTATTTGTTTACTTTTTAAATTTATTTCACTTATTCGTATACTCATTTGAATTTATTTATGTTGAATTTATTTTTATTAAATTTTAGAAATCATCGTTTTATATGAGGCTACGGCACGAGGCTACGGAATCCGTTAAATATTTCATACTGATCCATATATTCTAAGCTCTTTAATCTCGGCGAATAGCTCGAGTTTATGACAATATTGAATATCCTCACTGAGAAACTGTCGTTAAGTTTATCACTGTTCTCCCATTTTATCATCACCCATTAGCGTATTTATAATTCACTAAATCCTGAGATGATTGTAAGACGCTTGCGAGTGAAACAATATCTCAGCAATATTAATTTTTAACGCGAGAAGACACGAAGAAGATGAACGCCGTGATCTCGGATCAACTTTACCCGAAAGGTTTTACCGGAAGATTTACGACAATTTTGTAATCCGATCAAACGTTACACGCGTTACACGCGAACGCAAAGCTTCGATATTATATGGGAGCTCTCTCTCGCGCGATTCCCGATCTGATTCTCGTAATCTCCATTTCACGTAAGTGTTCGAAGATGAATCTGCTTTGCGTGGATCGGCGATAGACAAACCGCATGGACGCGAACCGTCGGGCGCGATCGTCAGTAGTAGTCGGCATTAGGGGAAGGATTTCGTATTCGATTGTCGTCTGCCTGAAGCGGCATTTGCGCACGCCGAAGCACCACGATGTATATATATATAGGTACGCTCGGCTTCTCTATCTCTTTCATCTCATCTCTTATCTCTCGGCTTCTGCTGTTAAACAGCTTGCCTTTGCTTAACCCTCTATCGCATCATACTGGCTTCGAGCAACGAACCGCACATAAATAGGATAAACTACGTTTTAATAACAAAATCCAGTTGCATTTGATACATTTCGCGGTAATTCCACGGTGAAGCAGCCGTAATATCGCCGTAAGAAGAAAATTAATATGAATTAATATTAATATTTTATATATTATTACTTTGAGCTTTCAATGTAATGTCGTATAGCAGGTTTTTCAAAAATAATTTGAAAAAAATGACAAACTGACAAAACGAGTAATATGACAAATCGATATAATTTTATAGAAATATATAGATATATATATATAGGGTGACGCAAAATAAAATACCAAGAAAGTTGCAATTAAAAAAGAAGGAAAGTTACAATTTTTTATATTTCCAAAACTACTGCTTAAAATAAAAATTTATAAATAAACTTTTTACTTAATTTTTCAAGAACTTTCTTGCTGTAATATTTTGAGTCGCATCATAGGACATTCTGTATAGATACTGTTTGATTTATTACGCTTTTAAAGTTATATGAATAAAAAAAAGCTCGGGTATAACGCCATTTAATTAAAAACGTGATTGCTATCAAAGAACATTTGTGTATAATTTGTGTATTGTGTATTTTTTTTATTTTCGAATCGTCTCTTTATTAAATTACATCAATTTTAATATTGTCAGCGTTATTATTATATGTTCGTTTTATCGAAGTTTTTGCGAATCATCTCTCGAGAGCTGTCTGCTTTACGACACTACATCGAGAGCGCAAAAACTCATGGAAAAGAGAGAGAGAGAGAGAGAGAAAGAAAGAGAAGGTGTCTTCACGGACGAGAAGGGCGTGTCGGTCTTTCCTCCTTCCTTTTTTTCCTCTTCTTTCGCTGTTTTCTTTTTCAAGCCAGTGAATTAATGCACATGCCATAAAGTACACTCCTGTCCGGAGAAGCCAACCGTTCGACTTTACGTTCTCTCGATGGAGCTACAAAACTGAACGCCGATACGTACGTAGAATGGAAAAGTTAAAAGTACTCGCAAAAGTGGGTAGGACTCTAGTAATACCTATTGATTTTACTCTATCCCTTGCAGATTAGAAATGTATTTATTCTTTATATTTGCACCTAAATATGTTAACATATATCGTATAATTTCTAATTACTTGACAAATATTATCTTTTATTTTGCTAGAGAAAGATATATCTATTTTTATGTAACACTTTCCATCGAATATGAGGAAAGTAGTGAAAAAAGATGACTGTATTAATAAACCGACGAAAAATTAATCTTGATCCTTGGAGAGAAAGCAAGATGCTCCAAATAGTCATAACTCGTTCGGAGATCGATCGAGATTATTAAATCACCTCTTTGTCGTATCGATCGATGAATTTATTTTATCGGACCGGAATGAAGGTTACTCATTCGGCGAATCTCGGTGTGACATCGTTTGAGCAATTAATTGCAATTAATCACATTTAATAGCCTTAACGCGCGGTATTGGTTTTAATCTGTTTGCGTCCGGTTTGGACCTTGCGAGCAATTAAATTTATGCTTAGATAGGAACGCTGGGCGGAACATGTGCTAGGTACACGTCACATTTTAAATCGATATATATGCTAATAATCGATATGCGTTTCATGATACGCATTTCGGCTTGTTTCGACGGCGTGCAGTACGTATACCGACTAATCAACTCGACATGATACGAAAATTATGTCATGTATATCATATTTAGCGCAAGCGTTACATTTGATATGGTTATGAGTTATTCCATACGTGCGACTGATACGCGGGATATGATATCAGACTATAAAGTTATATCACTGATGACGTCGCCAATACCAAAACAATTTTAGCTTTGGCAACGTACAAATTCGCTGAGCTCTGTTGTTATAATGCGATAAGATATCTTAACTTTACGCTGTTGCAATTTATTCGTTCGGACGGCAAATTGACAGCGACAACTTTCACGAGCTTGTAACAATTTAACTCGCATGTATTTCTGTATTATCGATCTTATTTTATTTTGTACACAGTGTAGAAAATTTTCTTTTTACTAGAAGAATTATAATAGGATCAAGTTTAATAAGTACTTAAAGATCCGAGTTAAATAATCAAGTTTTATTTTCTATGATTTGTATAATATTTATAAAAAATAATATTTCATACTTTGTAGTATCTGTGATAAAGAATCGGATATTTTACAAGTAGTACTCGTAATACGAGTAGAGGAATAAAGTTGTTAATTTACAAAATGTAATACATGTATTTTAAGTAGCTTTTATTCTACGTATTTTTAATTACATTTTTATTATATCTCATTCGCACGATTTGATAATCTAATATTTGTAGTTATTAAATATTATAATAATAAAAACGTTTGATTCGACGGAACGTAAAAAATTCCTAACAAAGTACTCATAAAAAGTTGAAACATATTTGATCCAAGTTCGAGTTCATTGGAAGTAATACCTTCGTTTTTTCCAAGTACTCATAGAAGATTCGAACCCATTTCGCGTAAGTTCAAGTTTTATTTGAAAGTACCGCTTTTATTTTTCGAAATGGTCATAAAAAAAATTCGAAACTACGCGGATTCTAATCTATTTGTAAGACTCACTTAATCGCATCGCTATTTTACGTACACGCACGCCAAAATGCCCTTCGAAACCTGAAACTACATCGGTAATGGGACCCAAATATTTTTAACGAATAACATTGAACGATGAAAAAAACACCTCGGTTGAGTGTGTCGCAATAAAAAACTCTGTCGCAAGAATTGGATAAAACGCAAACTAACGGGTTCGTTCCACCCTGGGTATAGAATTTCACGGATTCGGTTGTGCCATACGACGGCGAAAGCATTGACAATTTATCGGCGCGAATCAACCGACTGAATGTGGCGTGCGAGATGCGGCACGGAGGAATGTGCAGTACCGCAATTTCCGAAATGTATTACATGGCTCCACTTCTGTAGATAATCGTAAACCAATTCCCTCATTCCGTCATTTTAGGCGATCCACCATACCACCGTCGTTTCTCCATGACAAATAGATCCCAAGATATATCGATTTCCCCGAAATTTTCATGTATTCCAATGCAATTTTTATTTAACAGAAACATGTAAAATTAAACGTACATTAAATAATTTACATTTAATTAAATGTTTAAATTATGGAAATGTGATGGACTTTGTTGATAAATTAATGCTTAAAGTGTGTCTATTCTAGATTTTTCTTTTTCGCGGAAACGGGCGAGAGCCGATGGACAGGATGAACGCATCCGTTAAATATCCGTTAAAACAGATTAATGTCGCGATTTGAAGAGATGTAGAATTTACGATTATATTATTTAAATATAACGGTAAATATTGATTTTATACTTCTTTGATAAGCGGTCAATTTTATATTGCGAATTTTATTACGTGCGCGCGTGACCTTTCCGCATATAATAAAAAATGAACGCCATTGTGAATAATCTTCGTATCGAAGCGCACTGTAACTTGTGCGAAATTATAATTTCGTTACGCGAAGCGGTGGATGAATCTAATGGATATAGTGCATGTTTCACGTTAATCCGATCGATTGGCACGATAACAGCCGTGCATGATGGAAGACAAGGATTTATCTGCGCGAGTCGGGAAGGATCAGGAACACTGTTTAATTCGTGGGGCGTTTTAAGGCCCGAATCCCATCGGCGGGCACAATGGCCGTTGTCGACAGATGTCTATCTCTCAATTTCCTGAATGAAAGTTTGCACGCATACGTTACCCGGCGCGACATACACGACGTACAGCGATGCAGTCCGAGTTTCTCGTGGAATTGGCGGTGCTTCAGCGAAATGCATGCGCCTCATCAGCGACATTTCACGTGATATGACTGACATAAATCAAACTCTTTCCCTTATTCGAGATAATTAGGGTTTTTAAATGGTTTTTTACCAGTTGACTCGCTCTGCTTAATCCGATTTCCTTTCCTCTTCTTCTTTTTTTCTTTTTTTTTTTTTTTTTTTTTTTTTGTCATTTCCCAACTATTTAATCAACTTTCAATTCATTCTTGAGGAAAAAATTGCTCGCTATGCACTTCCAATTCGCTTCCCAGTGCATTTCCAAGTATTGACATTTTCGACAAGCGCCGCCTGGCGCCTCATTATTAAAGTCGCGAGATTAATAAATAATACGTTTTCCCTTACGATATACGAGCGCGTGTTTTTTTTTTTTGAACTTTATATCATATATCAGCCTTACCATTTTGATGTTCGATCATTTCAACTGGTCGCGGTTAGAACTAAACAAGACGAACTTCCTGTAATTTTACCTCGGCTGTTTAATTATTGGTTAACTCGCAGTTTCCTGACTCCGAACACGCGGTTAACGTGCTTCCCAGTTAATCGAGCCACCTTATCGGTGCGAGAAGGGTAAATCGATGAATTAAAACTAGCTATCCGCGCGACGTTGCGTCAAGTTCGTTGCGTCAACGAGAAAAACTTTGGGACTCGGTTTTACTTAGCGCGCAATTTGTTAGAAAGCCAACGAAGATTGCCATAAACAAGCCATAAAGTGTTCACGTTTTACGCATCCATTTTACTTCACTTATCGTCCGCACTCGAATTCTCCCTCTCTCTCTCTCCCTCCTCTCTCTCTCTCTCTCTCTCTCTCTCTCTCTCTCTCTCTCTCTCTCTCTCTCTCTCTCTCTCTGTTTCGCCGTATAGTGCGGGCAGATCCCCATTTTAAATGCGGACAGAACGCGGCGGGGATTTTTATCGCGAGCTGGGCGAGCTGACTTTACGTTAATCATACTAAAAATAACAGAGACGCCACCGGAGTGGTTTTCGCCTTGCGTATCCTTGCGCATTAGTATGCGGCATGGGCAGAGATACCGAGCCTCGAAAAATGGGACATTAATCTGTTACATTACCTATGACAGTGAGAAACAGTGCCTTAAGTAGCTCCAAGCTTCGGGCAAACGGTGCTATTTATTACGTAGAAGTGTTCGCTGTTGAAAAATATATAGTAATTCAGAGGCACGCGAGCAAAGAGGAGAAGTTGTCCTATCGTTGCTTTCTTTTAAGATTACTGATGTCATTCGATTACCGCGACCAAAATGACACGACTTCACATTTTCCAGTTGTATAAAGGAATGGCAAAGTTGGCATTTTGGAAAATCTTATCATTTTATTCATCTCGTTAGAATCCGTTATTACGTAAATGAATTTATTATTTCTAAAATATTTGCACCGGATTCCGAAAATAAAGTGACATCAATTATATGTATATTTATATATGTATATTTATATATGATCCATTTAATCTTTCCATCTTCAGTTTTTATTTTTATATACGCATTGTGTATATTATAATCTTTAATAAGAATAAACACATATACACTTAAAGAGGAACAGGAGATGAGTTTATTTATATCGCAAAATCAATTTTCAAGATGATCGAATCTTTGTTGTAGATTTTGTGGAAGTGATGAATTAAAACACTACGAATTAGAACACACCTTTCCTGGAATTTTTACAAATAGATTGCAATAGCTTATTAGACGAAAATTAATTAAATAATTAATTTTTCTCTAAATAAATAGGGAAATACTGAATCGCTTGCATTAAATATTAAATTAAAAACGGTATTTATTTCAAAGTGACTAAGAAAATGCATAGAATATAACTATCTGCAATCTTTTACTCTTCTGAATCTAAATATTGAGTCTAAAGAGATTTATAATTAATTATTTCTTTTTTTTATTCCATTTTTCATATAGTCTCTTCTCTCATTCTCAGTCTGTAGCTCAACTTTATATTCTCGTTTCTTTTTCATCGCTTTTAATATCAAACGTAACTCTTTCATAATTAACAATTTTTTCTAATAAAACTCTATTGTATTGTTATAAAATGCATTTGCATTTCCCATCTCTTTTTCGTTCACCGAAAGATGTTTAAATTGATTTTCCAATGCGTAAAACAATCGTTTATCTTTCACATTTTTTCACAACTTTTGGGCATCTTTTGCCGCTTGTTTTTCTCTCTGCAGTTCATGCCATTTATTCCATTGCCTTGTTTTTTGTTTTTACCACGTGTTACATTACCGCTTATGAGAAATCCGCATGCATTTCTTTGCTTTTATTCACGTGCATTTGTCTAGCTTATCTCGTTACACACGGGTCAGGATATCATAGAGATTCATATCTAATGGACATGGTACTGATAAGTATTTACCATTCAAAGTATATAGAAATACATAAACAGTTGCTATCAATTATTAGAAACGGACAATATTTTAATTAATGATTTTTGCTTTCATCTTTTTCTATTTTCTTTTTCACTTTAATGGATCTGACGAATTTTATTATCTATGGGATGTCTATTGCATTCATCTAGATAGTTGTCTGATTCATCTATACTCTAGTTATATTGATTATTTACTTTTCATTCCTATGTCTCTCTTTTTTTTGCTCATTTTTTTTACTACGATTTTTTTCTCCACGAACGTACTATTGGCAAGAAAATTTTTTTTTAATCGGCACTGCTTTCCACGATAATTTGCCGTTATTTCGCCACAGGTATGTTATGGAAATGTGGACGAGCACCTTTCCATTTGCTAAGTAAAACCAGAGCTAGCAGAGCGCAAAGTGTCCTTTGATCCTAGGTCTTCTCGAGGCCACACGTTCGCCAAATTCAAATGAAGTTGGATAGAAAGAGATCAAATACGGAGATCAATTTTAATGGAAATGTTTTTGAGCAGATAAGCTGTTTCGCACTCTCTTGTTTACGGTCAAAAGCAAATTTGCTCAATCGATTCACATTTGTCTTTAACTAATGAAACATTAAGATCAAGACTCAAGGGACGAAAAAAAGATGAAGATGAGACGGAAATATTTTTTCGAATAATATTTGTTTAGTTTTCATTTGAAGTAAAAATACATGACACAAAATTTTCCCTCGTCTTATATCGCACGTGTTGTTTTCTTAACATTTTATATGTTATACATGCGCGAATTCTTATGTACAGAAATATTGTCAATACGATTATTTACGCTTCGCTTGTAAATGATTGATACGAACGGATGGAATATGTGCGGGATGGTAACTGGTGGCGTAATGCTGCTGCCAGTTGTCGTTATGGAGATAGTTTGTACCAGTCAAGTTTCATGATACCGTTAAGTAAGTTTGCGAAAGCCTTGGTTTCCGCGATGAAAATCGCAGCAACGCGCTTGCATATGCTTAAAACAGATATGCATATAGTGGATGTTTCAGCAATTCGCGTAATCACGCGATCTCATTAGCAATCTTGAAGCACAACGTTTCCCTAAAAGTTTTTTATTACGGTGCACACAGAAATTAATGTTGCTTCTAAAAAATTGTTGATTCTTAATTACAAACGATAAGAAATTGCAAAAGGGATATTAGAAAAAAAAAAAAAGCAGAACATCTTATGCTTTTATATCCAGATTAATATGATTATTTATAACAATTTCTTTATTTAAAAATGTAATTAAAAAATTATAAGGTATACAATATTGCAAATAAAAATTGTAAAATGTATTAACGCCGAATAATATCGCAAAACTTATATCTTATTAATCTTGCTACACTATTTACATCTCGCTTTATTAATAAAATGGGACTTAGATCGACACGAATTAACGCCGGTGCAAAAATGTAAACTTCGAAAGATACGTCATACAAAGCGATACTTTTCGCCTGTAATTAACACCGCTGTGTCGATGTTAAGTGGAGCAGTAAGTCAGGGAGCTGGTTCTGAGCTATGCGAACCCTTCCTGCGGCTTCTCCTCGTTAAAGGCGACGAAGACACTCCGAGCTAAATCGGAGAACCATTTCACCCCTTCTTCTCCCGCCGCCCGACCGTCTTTCACCCTCTGTCCCATCTTCGCCGCGCGTTTTCGGTCCTCATTCAGGCGACTGTTTGACATCTGAGAGACCCGGGACACCGGCGCCGAATATCAGTCGAATTACCCGTCGTAAATCGAATTGCCAGCTACCTTCCAGCTAGCGTTCCGGTTAAGTCCCGAGTCTTAAGCTCGTGTATTAACGCTTGCTGAATTCCCGCCCTCTGAAACGGAGATCACAGCTCATTACGTGTCCAGGTACATAGTCCAGATGCTGGAGAGCAAACAATCCGCGTGCCTGATTTCGACTCGAATAACAATAATACTCTTTACGCGAAGCATTATGTGACTTTCTTATTTTCTGCCTTTTCCTCAAGATGTTAATATCGAATAAAATTGAACGTCGCGACGCTTGGCGATCGTCGAGCGAAGCCTGTTGACAACTGTTAGTGAGATCCTTTTGAGGATCGCTTTCTTAGGCATTTCGGTGGACGAAAACGAAACGAATTTGGAATCACATCTGAATAATTCGCGCGATCTGGAAGGAAGGAAGGCCATCAGCCGGATTAAAGGCAGGACCAATAAAGTAGAAAACGCTACAAAACCGCCAGTATGAAAACCGGTACAGGGCCGCGCGCTTGCCGTGATAAATCGATTTCGTGTGAAACGAACCGTGAAAAATGGCGGGCAGTCGCACGTGGAAAATGTGTTTCGGCTGATAGCGCTTTCGACGCACTCCCCCCCCCCCTCTCTCTCTCTCTCTAACCTCCGACTATCCGTCTCTCTTCGGCCGCAAGCCTTGTTGGCGCCGGTTAATGCAGTTGACCCTATGCAACCGTAAATTTAATCCCGCTGACTGCTGGACACCAGTTAGGCTGGCTAAACGATCTCTTAAGGGTCATCGAAAAGGGCTAATGTAGCGTTAAATAATTTATAAAAAGTAGGTCGAAGAATCTTCCTCAGGTAGATCAAGTTTCAGTAAAAGTTGCCCGCGCACTTCTGAACGCAACTCTCTTTTTCCACGTTAATTTTTTTTCGCCTTCCTCCTTTCTCGGCTGGAGTTCTAACGAGGAAATTCATATCAACTCCAAAAACAGCTTGGAACGTGAAGAAGATAAGCTATTTGTGATGCCGAGCAACATTTGGTTATTAATCCAGTTAACATCTCATTAGGCAGCAAACGGAAGTTTTTAAAACGGAATTTTTTATGAGACGTCAAAAATGGTCAGAGATTGATTCGTTGAGATTATTATCATTAATTATTACTTCAACTTGAAAATATCTCAAAGTATTATAACAATAATTGTATACAGAAATCAATGTCATCATGAAATCAAAAGAAAATAGAATGATAATAGAATTTAAATTATAATAACGTGATATTTTTATTTTTCTAATCCGATGAGATCCAAATCAAATAAAAATATTTAACAACGATAAAAGAAATCTGCAAATTAAGATCAACGATTATAAAATAAAAGGTAAAGGATTTAAAAAGCAGTTAGAATCGTTGTTGTTGTTTCACACGATATAGAACGAGGTCAGGAGAGCCTCAAGATTGACGATGCGAAGGCATTAAGGAAGGGCAAGGTCAACGATAATGTTCTTATCGCGCTTGTGAAACAGCTGCTTGCTTATCGTGGCTCGCAGGTAACCTCCGTAACGTTAAACGTTTATGCGCATTGCGTTCAGCCAGATAATCTGATCGAGCAAATAATCCTACCATCCAGCACAGTTTCACAAGTGTCTCGGACGTGTCTCTACGCCAGTATTCGGTATAGCTTTTTTTTAATTTTACCTTGGTTAGAATTGCGCGCTTTTCTCGAGTTTACTTTAAAAAGCGTCCTCGTAAAAAGCTCGTGGTAAACTTTAAAATTGATAAAAACGTAAAAAAGAGAGTCTTCAAAACGAGGAGGCCAAAGAGAAGTGGCACTACGCCACTATCCCGATAATTCACAGCTTTCAATCATTTTATCATTTTCAACTGTTTTTAATCGTTTGAAATTTCAAGTGATATTACCGTCCGGTAATATTTTTCAAATGAGGATAATTGCCCTTTAACTCGAGAGCATTGATCTGAAATTTGTCACATGAGATCATATATGTACATGTATTTTACAGAACGTTCCATGTGAATGATGTTACCTTGAGGAGGAAATGTGAATCATTTCACAAAGAAAATAAATTTTTCGCTGTTCGAAAACTGAAAAATTAGTAGTCTTAGGTCTTTTTCTCTCTCCAGGTGCACACGATCCTTCTGTCACGATTCTGTTACGTTCGTGAAACGCACGTTATACAGCGGGAAATAAAAGTAATTTAAAAATCCGCAATTTATTTCCCTTTAATATAAAATTTTCCTAAGGTTAGAGAAAAATTTTCATAATTGATAAGCGTACGCTTTTCAGCCTTCGTTCCTCCCTCTTCCTCCCTCTTCCTCCCTCTTCCTCCCTCTCGCGCGGGTAATTTGACGGGGAAGCAGCGTGTAGTGGTGGTAGCTACACGACTGGAAACATCGAGGCGAAATTTCATGCGCCGCGCACCAGCCGAGCGAGCCCGCGCGTCCAACTATTCTTTATTAAAGAACATACCGATCCACGGGAGGCTTCGAGGCCTCCCGCATGATGAATGTAAGGTCGAGCTCTCGTAACCTAACCCTCGTTCTCGCGACCTAGCCTGGCCTACCCTTCGCAAAGGACGTTACCTTTAACTCTGTTTAACTTCCACCTGAATTAGCTTTCATCTACCTTGCGGGTCGTTCCACACATTGTTCTCTGCAATCTAACTCAACGTCGTTTACATTTCGCAGTGGCCCGTGGCTAATGTTTAAACCCTTCAACCGCTCACCGCGGATCACTTTGCTTGGTAAAATATCTATTACCTGTAAAAATTTCCCACTACGGAACGCGTATTGTTGTATATCCCGCGAGTCGAAATGAAATGAAATTTTGTGAAAATTACGACTCTGTGATTCCTCGACGTCATTTCTTCCTTGCTTATATAACACAGTTTAATGAATGTAATTGCGCATTTATTCTTGTACCTAATGTCGTTAATTAAAATTCTATTAAAGTGGAAACATTTCTTCGGATCGGAGATCGAAAAATAAAAAGATATTAAAAAATGGCAATCTTTCAATCTCTTCTTTTACATCTTATAAAGAAAATAGAAATTATTGCTGTACTTTCGCAGAAAGAAAATAGAAATTATTGCTGTACTTTTAAGGAAGAATAATTTTTAAGTCAGTTGGAAAACACAGAATGTATGAAAAAAGCTGTAAAGTCATTCCAAAAATTTTTTCTTTTTATCGTGACCTATGTCCATCTATTAACCAACATGACATTATCATTATTTTTATGATTAAACTCACCGATTGGACTCAGAAATATATCTTTACTACTCTTTTTGTTCCACTAAAGATAATTTAAATTTGAGTCGAAACGTTTGATTTTTTTTTATTAATAAACGTACAGTTACAATTAAACATAAAATTGCGCACTGTTTACAGCGCTGATTCTCATTAGCCATATTATTGTCCATTTTTGTCATTCCAAAAGGTTTATTTATTTTACATCTTGCAATTAATTATCAAGTTTGTCGATGCATAGATGCGGAGATGCAAAGCAATGTCTTGCGCTGAAAGGATCTCGCTTTCATTGATGGAATTTGACATCGCGTGTAAAAGATAATTTGTGAAAGAAAAAAACGAATGTAGAACGTCGAACGGCCGGCTCCGGTCGGCGGCCTTAGTGCTAGCAAAGCCCGAGCTTGTCTACGCAATAAGGATCCGAAGCATTACAGACAACCTAGGTCGGTCCCTTCTCACCCTCAGACGGAATGTTTTGCATTTTAAGAAGGTGTCGGATATCCTTTGCGTTATCCGAAGACAAGCCTCCCCCGTTGCCGCCTCGCGCTCGTCGCCGAAGCAGGGCAGGAGGGAAAGAAGGGAAAAAGGGTATAGAGAGAGAGAGAGAGAGAGAGAGAGAGAGAGAGAGAGAGAGAGAGACACGAGAGGCACAAGAGCGATCCCTCCCTTGAAATCCGTAGTAATTCACGATCCTGTATTACGTGGCAAAAAGAACACCCCCGGCGAGACGACCGATGCTAGCGAGGTCGCTTTACAGTGAACGAACGGAGAATCCGCACAAGCGTGTTTAGCAATGAAGTTCAGTGTTACATTTAACAACATTTATTTTAGATTTTACACACGTTATTTTTATCATTGTAAATTATATATCGAAAATTTATTCTAATCTTATTCTAATCCATGTATTTTGCATATTTTATGAACAAAAAAAAACAAGTTTGACATTAAAGGTATAGTTTTTTCTTTTTTTGCTGTTTAATTACTGAATTATAAGAAATGTAAATCTTGAAATATTTCTTTAATTATTCTTGCTTACAATGTTGAATTTCTTATATTTCTAATGATTTATAAATCGTAGTCGTGGATGGATTGAAAATAATAAATGTTGCAAAAATATATATCTCCCGAAATAAGAAACTTTCAAGACTTTCGATACATTCGATACTTTCGATGTATTTTAGATTTATGAGACTTTCGTGTCAAATCAATTTGACACTAAAACAATTTGAGATTCTCATATATTCGAATATATTCTATATGTATTTTGAGTCCCCTATTACATTAAAACCGAATAATATTCTACGAGCATGAAATTAATGAATCCGTGTCAATGAAAATTCGGAAGAGTCGCCGCGAATGAATGAAAAAGTTGGAAAACAGTCGCCGGAAACGGATTGGTCGGACTCTCGTGTGGTCATTTTCTAGAAGACTCGAAGGACAATCGCATTTAATCGAGTCGCCGTTTACTGAGGCTCTTGCTTAAAGGAGATCCCAGATGAAACGAGAGCAAACTCGATCGTAGATTCAGTATCCAGGAGCCGACAAACCCTGTTTCTCTTTCCCTTTTCTAAGAGAAACTCTCTTAAAAAAACTTTCTCTCCTCTGTAGGATACATTTCTCAAGCAGTTTTTTAACGGATTAATTTTATTGCATAATTAAAATTAATTGTTAATTTATGAGGAGATTTGCGGTATAAATCACGGAAAATTGTCGAGTTCAAAGAAAAAGATTACAAGACAACTTTTATTTCGTAAAGATGCTCGAAAGATTTGTGATCGCCGAAAAAATAATAAATTCATAAATTAGCTTCATAAATTAAAAGATAGATATGTGTACAAAGAAAAATACACAGAGATTTTGACTTTTTGATAATTAAATTATATATAATTTCGTAAGTACAATTTAATTATAAAATTGAACTATTTATCGTACACAAAAATTTTTATTTTATAAATTAAGATTTTAATTTTTATTTTTAAAATTTTTATTTTAAAATTTTTATTTTATAAATTAAGATTTTAATTATTTTTTACTTCAGGAAAGAAAATATTTAATTCTCTGTGGAATTTGTAGAGTTCATTTTTCCACGATTGTTCAACGAATAATGATATTATTTAAATTCTGAAATCATTTACGTGATTTTGATCATTTTTTTAATTCAACATGCGTCAAATTTTTTAAGCACGATTTCAAATTGATATTTTTTAATATTGATCTCTTCCTTAAGGATGACATGTGTAAACAGAAACGTTTGTGAAAGATAGTCATTTACCCTTGTTTATACTTTTACTGCTTGCAACCACCAGCCATTTGTAACTAGCTTATTTTGCGTGATATTTTCCTCGCGAACATTGCGATACTCTGCAAGAGAAGATGGGTTAGGTATATTCTTAGGAGGTTTAAGTTAAATTGAAGCGCTCTTACCTCGAGGAAATGTTATCACCAGCGCCGACAACAACGCCAAGGGCTGTTCATCGAAATGGGATTACTTTTTTATTAAAGGGCCGCGTGATACGCATTTAGGATTCACGACATATAGCAAAAATTAAGCCCAGCCTTTTTCATGTTACGTTTATATAAAACTTTAAAAAGGCTTTTCTCTCTCTCTCTCTCTCTCTCTCTCTCTCTCTCTCTCAATCTACAAAAATGTAATATTTTATTCTCACGTCCATATTTCAACTGTAAAAAATTTATTTTCTCAGTTATATTTATGAGATATTGAAAATGTAGTGAATCTAATCTCAACATATTAATTTAAATTATAAAAAATAATTTGCAAACCCTAACATTTTTTAGTGTAATTAGGATAATTGAATAAATGGAAAAATTTCTTTTTATAACAGAAGATGATAAAAGAACCAAAAGGCAAATTGTAGGCAATTGTAAGTAAACATTTATATCGATATACATTATGCAATTATTTCTGTAATAATTTTCTATTCATTTTGTTTCCGTAATGATCATAAACGTCTTTTTTATGAATGAATAACTTGTTAGCGGAGCTATAGTTAAGGTCACGTGTCATGCTTTGGCAACGTTCTGTTTTCTTCACTGGTCTTTACCTAACTATCCTATTATTACCAATACAGATATCTAAGTAATAATGCCGTCTAAAAATTGTAATTGGGGAAAGAAGGATCCTTTTTATACGGAGACGTATTCGTTCCTCCACCAATTTCGATTGGAGGCTGACAGAGCGGGGTGACTTGGGGCGAATGACTTCCTATTCTGAGTGAAGAATATAATACGTCCAGTTATATTCGAAAAAGCGAGTTCTGGCGAAAAAGAGTTCGACATCGTCTCTTGGACTCACCTCTTCGCGCCGCGGTTTCACAGCGATTTTCGACTACCGAGTCGAGGCACGAGATTTATAGACGCGTGAAAGGGATATCGATCGTAGGTCCATCGTGTATTGTTAGTAATTGGAACATTTATGAGCCAATCAATCAGTTCTTCTGTTGTTGCAGTTCCCCCTATGCTCTGGATACCGCACCAATTGGTCGGCGCGCCCTTGGGTTACTCCGTTTCGCTGGAATGTTATACCGAGGCTCATCCGACTTCTTTGAATTACTGGGCGAGGGAGGACGGCCTAATGATTCACGAGAGCAGTAAATACAAGACTACGTCGTTACCCGACAGACCATCCTACAAAACTCACATGACGCTCACGATATTCGATATACAGGTGAGTGGAGGAGGTTCCCTTGTGCATCTCGCCGACGATCAACAATTTTGCTCGGCTTTCGATTAATATACGATTAAAAATATCCAAATAATTTTCAAATAATCCCCGATACATTTGTAATTTTATAAACGATTTGTAGAGAAAAGAAAAAAAATTTTTTTCTCTTATCGAATAAAAATTATTGGTTGTACAAACGGTATAGTAATGCCGTAAAAAAATTTATCTCTTCCAATACATTACGCAAAAATTGAGCGGCGTAAATTTTCCTGCATGTTTAATGAATTAGAATTGCACGATAATTGTAGCGGAACGCAACGTAATTGCTGTTAAAAAAGCGCGTGGCTTAATTATGTACACCGCGTTAAAATTCACGATTGGGTAATAGCGCCATATCGTAAATCACGATCGTTGCACGCTGGTGATCAACGCGACAGACGATGAGCGTAATAAAGCACTCGTCTGGAGTATATGTATATACAATAAAAGTGCATAAAATATATACGGCGCTGGAGATATATCAGAATATTTTATCACTACTCAATAATAACGATAATAAAATTCCAACGCGATGCAACGATATCCATCGATTAACGTTTAAAGAAAATATATATATTTCGTATACGCGCGTGATTCTATTTTCTTATTAATTATAAAAAAATAAAATGCATCCTCCTTGATGAAAGTTATGATTTGAAGAGCGTGGAAAAAATGAAGAGCGTTTCAATTTTAAATTCCAAATATTACGATGAAGAAATATCTGATTTCTGATGATTACTCTCCATTAAAATTTCTATGCATTTTAGAGGGTAACCTATTCTCGGGACGGTTTGCTTTCAGAAAGAAGACTACGGTAGCTACAAGTGCATCGCCAAGAACCCACGCGGGGAAACCGACGGGACGATTCGTCTGTACAGTAAGTGTCTCGTTTTGCCCTCACGCCATGCCCCCGAGCCATCCCTCGGTAGCGTTTACTAAGGTAATGACGGTTCGCGAGCTGTTTGGCGCGTTTACGTCGTGCTGTCATTCCCCCGGTTGTTTACGAAGTCGACGAAGACGGTTGGCTCTCAACGAACTACGTAATTTCTACGGCACACCCGGCTGACGGATACCGTGGTTTCTTCGGGCAACGTGCGCGTCTCGGCGCGCAGCACCGAGGTTTGACACGGTTAAATTCCATGGCGAACGCGGCGCGATCTTCCTCCTAAGACAAATATACCCACGTTAATTACCTCTGCCTAATATTTGCCGACAGGTCGCGATTCGCAGTGGCACTTTCCCCGAATTAAATCGCAACATTAGTTGGCTACAGTTTAACGCGGCTGTGCAAATACAAAAAGCAGTCCTTTTATATATATGTGTGTGTATGTGCGCGCGTGGTGTGTGCGTGCGCGCGCGCGCGTGTGTGTGTGTGTGTGTGTGTGTGTGTACAGCATCGCTTGGATTTCATCTCTCGATATATTATTTCCCCATTCTGAAACGTGACGTACGCGAATTATTTCTTTTTCTCATTCTTTTTCTTTCTTTTTTTCTTTTTGCGATTCGTTAGTCCTCGCGTGCGTTATACGTTGTAACTTCGTCGTGCGGCGAAGTAAGGGAATAAAATGCATACAATCAACGATTTCATCTGCGGCTTACGACAGATGATAAAGCCGCTAGATATGGATGAAATATGAGGACGAAGTACGCGCGTACGTACCTTCATGAAAGGGAGTATGAATCGGGACATGTAGAGAGCAAATAGAATCGACGGCGCTTACGAAAACGAATGCGGGAAGATCGGTCCATTAGTATGGATCGGTTTTTCGCATTAGCAATATTCAAATGAAGCGAACATTTGGCATAAAAGACTACCGAGACTACCTAAGAGAGAAGGTGGTGAAATGTAAACTCGCCCGGTTCGATAAAAAACAAAGGATGAAAATGATTGTCCGGTATATGGAATATTTTTCTTTTCCCCCGTCAATCTCCACGCGTAAAAATATTTAACAAACTAAATTTCTTTAGTTTGTTGTCTAGAATATCTAGATTATTTACGTAAGAAAAGTTATGCGAGTTATCGATATTTTCAAAAACTTGCGTCGTTTTTGCGCAGGCGAGATATTTTTCAATTAATTTATACGTATTATTCTTTTAACCGACATTTTTTCTTATCATAATATAATAATAATAATAATAATAATAATAATAATAATAATATTAAATTAACTTAATGATAATATTAAAATTTTAATTGATTACTCTTAAACTGCATACATGAGTTGTGTGAAAACGAATGATCGTAAAATTTGTATGGATATTATTCACATTGCGACGCAAGTATATTAAAAAATTTTTGAAAGTGTCTCTTTCCAGATAAACAGTGCCTTTTGCAGAATAAAAAATTTCTTTTTTTCTATTGAAAAATTAACCGCGATATATCACGATAGTAATTTATTGAGAAAAGCATTTTCACGATCCTATATTCCGACCGGATGATTCGTTGAACTATTGGCGTGGAGCTAATACTGAATTATTGGTATCCCCGAAAGGGATGCGGGATTAACCGCGCGCTAAGAGTCATGCCTCACAATCAAATGTGTTGCCGAGTTGTGTACGAAGCTCGTTACATATTCTGTGATCTAAGATGTGTAATTATTGCGAATTGCTTAAGGGTAGCGAGATTAACATGTAACTGCGATTGCCTGATACTCATAAATAATTGCCATGCATTTCTCATCTTTACGTCGATGTATATTATAATGTGATGAAATTAGAAAAGCTAGCTTAGAATGAAAAGAATTTGAGTATCTTCAACGGTGAAATGTTTAATGAATTAACGTTCCTGAAAGTTGTATAAATTAAATCTCTGACGAAGATTAACATTCTCATTTTGCGCGAAAAAATAAACAAGAAATGGGAAAAGGCGCGCGCGCGCGTTCCTTTCTGTCCATTTAAAATTGTCGATTTGGAATCGACTGTGACCATCCCATTGTTCTGTCTACGAGCGAGACGATGAGAATACGAGGAAAAAGTCAGACCAGAAAGGAATTCGAATTTCTCGGAGCTTCCCCAAAGAGGAAGCGGAGAAATAACTTCGAAAAGGTCCCGCGAAGGCTTGGCAGAGGTACACGACGGTTCAAGAAGGGAGAGAAGCAAACAAACCTACTTCAGGTACAGTCGGTAACAACCCGGCACAGAACTAACGGAACCCGTTGCGTTTCTTGAAGAAGGTCGGCCCGGATCGAAATTAAGTGGCGGCAGTTAGGAGATATGTCAGACGAGTTTTATTAAGCGGCATAAAAAAAGAGATTTGTAGTCTGACTGAAGGAAACGAGAGTGGTGGGGGAAGGGAGGGGAGAGAGAGAGAGACACCTTACTCCGCGGGGTAGGTCGTCCCGCGAAGCGAAGACGATTCCTCGGTTGCGGAGCTCGTCTACGCCGGCAGTAAAGAATAGGGAAGGCAGACAAGGGGTCGAGATATGAATTTATTATTAAGGACTGCCTAAGGGGCGAAGTACCCCTGTTTCTTAATATCCGAGCGCGGTTCGCGCGTCGGTGCCTCGCCTCGCCTTTTCTCTCCCCTGTGAGAGGGCCCCTTTTTTCCCTCGCGACATCACGAGACATCTTCCTCACCTCCCTCCGTGTCTGTTGCTCCGCGCGAAGAAGCTCGAATTTCCTGGCTAATTTATTCCGTGGTCGCGAGTCAAACTGCTATTTGTAGCGGCATTGGGGCACGAGCTTAGCGCGCGAGAAGTGACTGGGGGTGGAGTGGGGTAAAACTTACGGCGTTCGCCCGGATAGTAACAATATCGTATTCATTCGGCTCCTCATCTCCTCCCCTTCGCCATCCTTTCGCCGCCCCCATCCCTCTGTGATTTCCTCAGACCGAGCGTCGTATACATAATGCAACCGTCCACCCCTGCCGCATACACTGTACGCCGATTCAACCCCGCTCTGCTGCTGTCGCTGCTAAGACGCGGATTTAATAAACGGCTGTTACGCGGCTGCTTTGTCGGCATCCGTAATGTCATTTTTCACTCCCCTTAATTCGGACGTGCTTGCTTATGCATGGAGATAGTATCCTTTACACAGGATCTACCGGGAAAAATGTGTAACACTAAATTAATATAAATAATGTAAGCACTTAAATAAATAACGAGCGTAATCCCGCAATATCTTTATTTAACACTTGGCGATTTCTTCTTGATTTGTACGATTAAATAATAATAAAGTTATTACTTTTTATGAATTTATGAGGATTACTGAATTAGTCTGTCGTTAAAATATATCGCGACATCATATTAATTTCTCTATCGTGATTATTCGATTCTTTTAATTGAAAGTTAATTTTTAACATCTAGGTCGATTTTAATATTAATAATACTTTTTTACTCAACATAAATTGCCCATTACTACTAATTTTCTAAATTTTCACATTTTAGAAGTGCCGTAAAACGTACGTCGCAAAATAATTATAATGCGACTCGAGACTGTAAAAATCCGTTAACGCTTAACAAGCTCTTGATGAAATTCTTGCAAACGGAAAACTTCTCGTTGTACTCAAATTCCTCCTGCAAATCCATACCGAGTTGCCGGACTTTGAAAACTTTCGCGGTCGCGTGGTATCGTGGCTCGCAAAGTTCTACGAGCTTTTCATTTGGATTTGAGAATTTCACTAACGAATTCTTCAGCGTAAGATGCAAACGAAGTCGTGGCCCAGTCGTGACTTTGATAAATTTGTTGTGAAACTCTTTCTGCACATGCATTCCGGACGCCGGTAACGTGGTGGCACTTAGCAATTTTGCCGTCGGAATTACACGGAGGAACGAATTTCAACCGAATTTTATCTCGTTTAGATTTTGAAACGTTGCCGGCAAGCATTTTCTCGCTGATATTCACGCAGACAATAACTCTCTCCGAAGTTGTATTCTTAACTTATTCGAAAGGTATGCCGCGAAGAAATATTCATTCTCATTGCTTTTTAACTCTATTGATATTCTTATTTCTTGGATAATTTTAGAATATCAGACAAGTGCAATTGTTCCGTAATTAATCGCTCGATTATTACAATATTATCCCAATTAAATACTGTTACATTTTTCCAGTGAGATGCTATTTGATACTTACAAGTTTGTCTTGAAAAAGATGAAGCAAGAAAGAAATTGGTCATTTTTGTGTGACATAAATTTCGAACGTTATAACGTATATATTTGCGTATATATTTTACGTATAATAATGAAGCTACACTTGATAACACATTGTACAATATTTTTTTTTTTTATATAGACCTGTCACTTAGTGACACACGATAATAACACGCGAAATTTCGTATAATCGTGTAACATAAATTCGTAGGATTAAAACTGCAACTCCCACCCGGTGCCTTGCGGCACGAATTCGCGGCAAGTATAACAATTTACAATGGATGAGATTTCGCGTTGAAGGACTCGCTCTAGTTAAATTCTTTAAACTCTTCTTTTTTTCTCGAGAGACAAACATAACCGCTTGCTCTCGGTGGGAACTACTTTTGAACGACGCGATATCGTTCTCAAGTTCTCTATTACCGCGGCCGCTTTAATTATGAATTGATCAGACTTCCGCAAACTCGGCAGACACAAAACGGAACGTCCCACCGATGGCACACCTTTCTATAACTTCGCCAGTGCACGGGGGCGTAAAAATTTTGTACCGGGTTGTATGGAGACCCGCTGTCTACCTTCGGGGCATGAGTTCGTGCCGCACGGCCGAAACTTTAACGTGGAAAGCCTCGGGGTCGCTTCGAAACTTTTGTCCTCCTCGTTGAGGACGCGATTCTTAGTAACCCCCGATTCAATAAATTATTTATGATGCAATGGACGAGCAATCTTACACCCCCGTTTACTATACCTGGGATACGAAACTGCGTCGCTCCGGCAACATTTTAGTGCCGTAACTTTGTGCCGATATTCTTTTCGTCAACATTGATATGCGCATGCTCCTTTCCTCTTGTATCTTTCAGAAGAACGTTTAAAGAAAAATCAATATATATATATATTGATATATAATTTATTATTTTGCACAGCGTGTAGAGAGAGAGCCCTCAAAATTTTTTAAAAGCTATAAATTGCGCTTTAGAAACGCGATAACGAGGCATGTGCATTAAGAATAATCTGTATTCTGAAACACAGAGATAATGATTGCGAAAAAAATGTTTTGTACGTGTAACATATATTATGTAACCTAAATGACTTCATTTACGCGGGAGATTAGACACGGGGACAGAGGAAAATAATTTCGCGTTATCATAACGCACTAATGTAATGCATAATCGGGGAATAATGCGCGCCATTGTCGCGGTACGACGTGTTCCGTAGGTGCGCTCGGAAAATTGAGAGTCTATTTTTAATGGCCGCATTTCTCTATGTGCGAAATAATTATGGACGGCGACCTTGTTACTCAAATTCGCTACATGTGCGAATTTGCCCCGCTCTGATTGCGAGATAAAAAAAGGAAGAGGGTCGCACGCTTATGACGTAGTTTTCGAGCTTTATGGGTACAGATTGACGCGCAATGGCGGGGAATGAGGAGGGCGCTTCGCGGCGCGCGTTTCGCTCGTAAAACTAAATCACGAAATCTGTTAGTGCGTCTCGAACGATTTTCCACATTCTCGTGAGTGATCATGAATATTCATCACGACTTTGTGGCGCGTTTCCGAAAGTGAGAAAATCTTAGAGCCCTGGTTAGAAGGGGGTAATTAACTTCACGCCTCGATGCCAGCGCGACGGAAAGAGTCACCGTTTCCCGGCACATTTTTGTCTCTTTACTGTGCAAATTTCGCGCCGAGTATTTTTAATGGCCGCACGGTTGAATTAATTGCGGAGTAGCGGACACTGCTTCGTTACTTCCTGAAAGGTAAATTCGTTAAATGTCTCGTTTCTCCCGCCGTATACTCGAACAATATGCGTGCACACATATTTGCGTATGTATAAGCGTGGGACCGAGCGACAAGTACTTTTTATGAGAGACCGTCCCGGATTTATCGTCATGCAAAACCACCGTGAAAATAGGTCACAGCGGAAAAATCGGCGAGAAATATCTTCGGGAAATAACCACTACCTTCAATGTATCAATGCGTATTTAGTTATGTTTCTCTTGCATCCTTCTTTTTATTAAGCCATCATTGTTTCCGATATCTAGACTGCACATTGTTTGTACGTTTATTCTTTACAATATAAAAAATTCAATGCGTACACGCATATATATTATATATATATATATATATTTCTCTCATTAAAATTTTTTAAAGGGGAAAGAATAATATACGCCTCGCCACGATTGAAATACCGTCAAGACTAATTTCCCACAATTATACAATGCGAAATTTATCAATTCATATGATCTTAAAAGATTAAATTCTTGATTCTTTGCATTTGATAATATAGTAATGAGATATATAACATCTAAAAATTTGTCGCGTATAATTAAATACATTTGAACGTAATGTGAAGAATTCATGTGATAGCTTTAATGTGACAGATATTATGCTTGATTCATAGATGAATATGTAATATTCTTGTAATATTCTATTATATCTTTCATTATTTTTAAATTTAATATATCTTTTTGCTATATCTTTGTAACAGCAAATTTATGTAATTTTAGAATAAATTAAGAAAACAGGAGAAATTCCATTTGCTGCCTCACAAACAATAAATAGGACGCGATATTTATAATTTATAATTACAAATGCTTTTAGATGTACGATACTGTAAATCGCCGAGTAAATCAGATACGATTGAAAAACACATAACGACAACGAGAAGAAGCAGCTTACGTTGTGGCGAGCTTTACGCAAAGCAAGCTAATACTTATAAAAGCCGTTCCACACAGCCGAAACTCATCAATCTAGAGATCCTGTCTGCGGCATCTATCAGTCGTGCGCTCCGCCGACAGACGCGTTGGGGATAATGAAAGAAAAAGTGTCGCCGCCCCGTGCTCAAGCTTTAATTGTCATCCTTTATTGGATGGTCATTCGTTGCCACGTAAAGACAGTCGCGGTGACGTGCGAGTTCGGATCACCCTGGCACGCGTCCGCGTCTCTTTTCCTTCCATCTCTTTTCTTCGCCGAGGAGAGGAGAGTTTTAACCCCCCCCCCCCTCCTCCCCCCGTTTCTCTCGTCGCCGTACCTCTCGTAGGCACCGCGGGGGATATCTCTGAGAAAGAGACGCCAGATAGAGAGAGAGCGATAGAGAGTCGCTTGTATAATTCATGGGACCGCCTGGCGTTCGTGGTCGATGGATCACAACCCCCCGCCGTGCCGCTACGCCGCCCTTGTTCTCCCCTCCTCTCGTCCGGTCTCCTCTCCTCTGCGATAGTAACCCCTGCAGCATCTCAATGCTGACCGACCAGCAGATTAGCCCAAGGAAATTGCCAAACTTCTCTTCGCTCCGGCAGGAAAGTCGATTCCGAAAGTCGTTCCTCAAACGGCCAGTAACGTCGGTCTGCCAGGCGACTGCAGCCTCCCTCCGGCGTCTGTCTCTTAAACAAACTAATGCGTTGTAACTTCATCCCACTCTGCGCCAATGGGCTCTTACGCATCTCCTTTTGCGCTTGCACGAACGCTAATTTGGGAGGCTCGGAAAACTCCCTGCCGAGACCGAAGGAACAAACAATAATACTCAATTTGCAACACGGGAAAGTAAATCATTCGCCAAAAGATTCTAACGTAATAATAATATAATAGTAATACTTGAAGCAATTTTTTTAAAACAATTTAAAAATTTATTGCAGACGCATCATTAATTAAATAATTAGAATATTAATTAGCTAAACAATTAATTAATGATACTGTTTTTGACTGATTTCGTCCTTACAAACGTATAATTATTCCGAAAGAGCGTACACTTTGATTTGCAATGGCGAATAAATAAAACAAATCAGAAACATTTCCATTATTTTACGTCTTGTCCAAAAAATAAAACAGTTCTTGTTAAAATACCCTTTATAATGTAATCTGATTTTATATAATTATTCTAAAATTATTCCGCGAAAGAGCGTGCACTTTGGTTTGCAAGGGCGCGATGAAGTATATAATTAACGCGAAAACGGTATTGGAAATTTGCTACGAAATTGCCTTCACGCTCATTTAATGACGCAGCTTTTCAATTACTAGTAACATCGCAATGGCGAAGGTAAGCAGGCGGAAGATGAAACGCCACGATGATGGTGAAAGAGCCGCCTCAATCGGCGTCGAACAGTTCGACGAATGGAAATATATATATGTATGTACGGTAATGCGATTAAAGGGGGAAAGTCTAGGAGAGTCTAAGCGGGAGTCTAAGAGAGAAGGGAAGAACGTGGAGGATGGAGAAAGAGGAAGAGAGAGAGAGAGAGAGAGAGAGAGAGAGAGAGAGAGAGAGAGAGAGAGAGAGAGAGAGACGGAACGCGCGTTAAAAAGAAAATCCTCGAGAAGGAGGAGAAAATATTTCCATAAAATCCGCGAAGACGATGCCTTCGAGGGAAAGCCAATGTTAGTTCTCGTTCGGTGGATTCGCCGGAATCCGAAATCCGTCCTTGCGGTTTGTCGTAGCGCGAGTCTCAAACCAACGCGATTTCATTCCGCCGTAAAATATATAACTTTTCCATAGACCTACTCCGGGAGAGAGAAGTACTTCGCGAGCAGCACCGCGAGCTTGTCTTTCGAAAACTTGGGGATATCAACGACACGTCGGCCGACGAATTTCTGGCTCTCGTCTATTTAACGTTTATTAACATATACGCTATAATATTGTAATAAGAGATTATTGTTAATTCGCACTTTCAGAAAATACCTCGAAAATATCGCGCGACGATATTACTCGTCGAGTTATCATAAATTCGAATTACAGCGTAAGCAAAGAAATTTCTAGTTGCTCGGATCTAATCGAGGTGGATAGCGATTCGGCAGTTAAATCAGCCGTCTCGCCGACGTACTTCATTAAAGTCAGTATTCCGTTTACGCTCTTGTCGATTACGCTACGTGTTGCGCGAGCTTTCGCTCGCGACAGGATCAGCCCTGAGGCTAGTGTCGAAAGCAGATAATATGAATAGGAAACTCAGACAATAATAATCTTCGATACGCGGATGGAGAACTCTCACAGTTGTTATTCGGAATAAGGAACGGGAGTTGCTTAACTGAAATAACGAAAATAATTTCGTGTCCAATTACTCGAATATCAGTTATGGTATTAAGGAAGAATAATTATATAATATGATGTATACACGTCAAATATGACGATACAATAAAGAATTTTTTGTGCTTAAAATTAAGGACCTTCAAGATTTCTTTTCAATCCGTGCCGAATAAAACTTAAATTTTTATATAAATAGCCCGCTGCTCGCGGGATTAATTAATTCTTCGAGAGTACACCAATTTAAAAATAATTGCGAGATAACGCTATATCAGATCGGCAATAATTATAATGAAAATAATGAGAAAAGCATACGGAGAAAAATACAATCGATATATAATCATGATTTATTCGTAACACAAATGATCTAACAAATGAGAAGGTCTCCTTTTTTTCTCATCTTGAATAGACATGCTATGGATCGCTGGAAAATCGTTGGAAAATTAGTTTCTCGGGTTCTAATTATCGAAATCTTTACTAATTGCCGCAATTCGAACGGTCGTCCGCGCGCATCGGGCCTTTTCTCGCGCAAACGACGGCGTATATTTAGTAGCCGCACGTCGGAATCAGGAAGCCGGAAATGACAGTGGCTGAAATCCGAGGTGGCGGACGGTAACGCGTATCGAGAGTCGAAGGAGAGAAAGGACTACCTAGGGGTATCGCCATAAGGGAGACTTGCTGACGGCGGTAAGATTGATTGGAGTCACGGGATGGAAAATTAACGGTCTAGCCCGGGTGGTCCAGGGTTGGGCAAAAGGTGCAGGAAGGCGCCGCAGTCGAGGGATGGCGCCGTGACAGCCGCCGCATACTAATTCCCCACTTCCTCCCTTCACCCTTCCTTGGTCTGTCCTCTCTCTCTCTCTCTCTCTCTCTCTCTCTCTCTCTCTCTCTCTTCCCCCTTCCCTCTCTTTCTCTTTGGTCCGCTCTTCTCGTCTCCCTCATCCTCCGGCATCTACGCTGTTTTAGTCACCCTTAACCGCGCGCATCCACGCCCTCCCGCTCGGACCACCGCGTCGCTCCGCGAGGAAATGCCTTCCGGCGGATACCATTGGCTACTTTATCGAGATCACCATTTGGAAATACGGTCCCGAACAAAGGCAGCTCTGATAGAATTATAACTACGTTATACAGCGACCACCGTGACCCTTTCTCATCATTACGGGGCTTATTAATCGGAGACTCGACAAAACGAGCGAGAATCTCGTCACGAGAGGACAGACTGTTTTGAGTTATTTGGATATCTGTCAAAGGAAAAAAATCTCGCGCAGACATAACATCTCTTCCGTGGTTTTTGTCACGTGCGGAACATACGACGACGACACGTCGCGTCGGTGGGAAGCCAAGCCTATCCTCCTCAAGCAGCGACCTTGGTAATCTCATGGGATATCAGCGCGGATATCGTCGCAACATCCACCTAGAGACTCGCCCGATTGACACGTTAATGGATCGATGCGTCACAAGACGCGTTAATGTGACGAGCTGTAGGTCGGTAATTATCAAAGAGGACTTTGACTTCGTGTTTATGAAAGCGAGGAGCAAGGGTCGACGGAGGATCGAAGACGTATTGGCCGGAGGGCTCCTACAATATGACCTGTATATCTACCTCCCCAATCACTAATCGAATCAAACGGCCGAAAACGTCTTCGATCGATATGTTAGTGTGGGATTTCGTCGCGAGTAATTACAAACGATGTAGCGGCAGCTGTTAACAAAAGCGTCGACGCCCGCCACCACCGCCACCACCGCCACCACCGCCACCACCGCCACCATTGTTTCGCGAAATTGGGTTACGCGATCGTAACCCGACGAAGCCTGGCAATTTCCTGCTTGTCGCATCGCGCCGAGATTCGATGACGCCTACGGCAAATTATTTCCTACGGATCTGTCGTCGATTTAGTTAATGATCGTGGTCCGGCCGCAATAATGGCAGCATTGACGATTGGTGGCCGTCGGCCTTGGTCGCCTAACGCGTTCGCGTACCGTCAAACGATTTACAATTCAGACCGCGCGTAGTTTAATTACGACGCGCTGCGACACGCGAGATAAAAAATGTCAACAATCCGATGTTGCGTACGGGATTGAAATTATCAAATGTGTACTGATAAATTTAAAACATTTCATGTAACGATATCGAGAAAGTGTTAATTCAACGACTGAATACGTGGAAAATTTTTAACTGTAAAAAGCCTTGACAAAGAAAAGTATAAATTAAAATTAATTATATTATATTATATATTATTATTATTATACTATATTATATTACTATGTTATATTAAATGAATTATATTTTTCAGTCAGTTTAAAATGAGTAAATTTTATTAAAATAAAGTTATTAAAATAAAAAATTATTAAAAAATTTTAAATTTTGTTTTAAATAATTATGTATATAAAATTAGAAAGAAAAAGTATGCGATAAAGATTGATCACACTCGATATTTTCATCAAAGAAAAATTATTATAAAAGAAACCAAAAGAGCTGCGCTTAAAAAAATATTCCCAGTAATTTTTTTCTTCCTTTGAAATATTCTGGAATAATTTTAAAATAATGTCACGCATCGAAAATGTTATGATTCTGACTTCGAAACGTTCTCACGCTTTGAATATCTCATTGCAAACTGTGTCGTCGCGCTACGTAATTTCTAATTTTCTAACGTATCTTCTTGCTTTATTCCTGAATCAACTTTGATACTTTAAACTCATTGCACATCTTGGTATATCCGACATTCTGCAAATAGATTCATTGGTTTCCTGGTTGCGTGTAATTTATACTGCGCTAGAATACGCCAACAATTACCCGCGCAGTGAATAACATTTACACTAGACAATATCTGAACGTCTTGCGTACTCGTTGCAGTCGCACGGTGGAAGGAGAAATTGGATGGCAGGCAGATGAGCGAATGGAAATGGAGAAACGGAGCGTTAGTGACGTACCGATGAAAAGGGATGATGCTATTAAACTAATTAAGCCATCTTAAGGTTTTAATGAGTTCTCTCCGCTCGGCGATGAAAAGTCGGATCGGTACGTGTAAATTTTACACCGCGGACGCGGTGGCTCGCGATTTATTTCTTTCCCTACATTTCCTAGATCATTCTTTATTTATCATTTTTCTTTTGCGTTGCCGTTGAATAAAACAATATCTCTACATTTTTATTTACGATAAACTTTTTAATAATAATTTTTGATAACTGTTATTAATGAGCGTGCCTTTTGTTGAAAAGTTGCAGCAATCTGTCTTTGAATTAAACTTTGATCAGAACGGCGGCCAAATCTCTAAACTTCAGTACGTTACAAACGCATATTAATCGGGCATAATGAAAGAGTTGATTCGTCGGCGGAGGCCGAGGCACGTTAACTGGTCCAATCATCAATCAGGCCAGTGAAGCTAAATGGTCAGGACAACGGGTTTTAATATCTCCTGAGAAAAATAAAAGTTAGCGCGATAAATCAAAGGTGAAAAGTCGCTGCCTTACTTTCTCTCTCTTTTCCCCTTACCCTTTTTCTTCTCCCTTTTCCCTTCTGCCGTCCCTCTCTCTCTCCCCCCTGTTTCTCTCTTTCTTTCTCACTTTCTTCCACCATCCCGCTTTTTCCTCCATTGCGCTCTCAGCTTTAATCTCTTCGCCTTCCATCGGTGACTTGCAAAAGTGATAAATGAATTTCATCCGCCGCGCGTGCCATATTTATATCTATAAAACTGGGTAGCAGCCTCATAATAACCACGATGACAATTTCTGATGACAACAATTGCAAGTTGTTCGCATAGATATCGCAATTTATTGATCTTTATATTGATCTTTATGCGTGAAAAAGCTTATAGACAGCCGACAATGATAAACGCAATTTTACAAGGTCTTACCCCGTTCAATTTTGGACGATAAAAGTTTTATTAATTTACGTTCGCACCCCTGTTTTGGGATACGTATGTTTACGGTGACAAACGTTAGCGAGATAAAGTTACACGTAGACATGTGGTTGTTGTAATTTTTGTGGCAAACGTTTGCCACCTGGTCGAGTAAAACGGGGGTTGAAAGTCATTTAGGTATTATCTTATGGAAAAGACAACGGCTACATATTTGCATTACGTTCGCGTGTGTAAACACGCCTACTGAGGCGCATACTTTGTCATCCTATCCTATTTACCTTGGGGAGAACGCACCTCCCTGCTCCGCAGCTTGCATCGCGTGCAAGCCCCTCTTTTACAACCTTGCCGCTTAGTAATCGCTCAGGTGCTTGTGACAAATAGCAATGACCTCTTTCGCTACGGGTGTATTCCCCACATTGGGGCGCTATCAATAGATATCACCGTTTAAAATTACATTTTAGGCAACAAAAAGAGGCAGATGGCGCGGAGTATTCCATATACCATTTCATCACACAAATGGCATTTAATTTACGATTTGTTTGTGTTCGTTTTCGTATCAGGAGAATACGTTTGTCACGTAAAATCTGCATCTCACTTTTATCCTATTTCCTCTCATATCTTCGGATATATTTCCAATACATTTGAGTTCAAATTCAATGGATGATATGTTTTAACAAGATTTTGTTTTTCTGCAAAAAAACTGGCAAAAATTTAATTAGAAATGGAGAATTGATGGAGTTCTAAAATCACAGTAATATATATATATATATATACAGGATATCTCAAAATTCGCGACTCAAAATATTATAGCAAGTTCTCGAAAAATTAAAAAGAAGTAAAATTAAAAAGAAGTAAAAAGTTTATTTGCTCATCTTCCTCTCTCTCTCTCTCTCTCTCTGTGTGTGTGTGTGTGTGTGTGTGTGTGTGTGTGTGTGTGTGTGTGTGTGTGTAAAGTTATCGTGTATTAAAAAAAATAAAAGTGGAACAGTAATATAATTAAAGTAAATCTTTTGGTAGAAGGATCAGACAAAAGAATTATAACACTTTCGCCGTGATGTTTCCAACGATGAGTGTAACAAAATTATCAAGAGCAATATTAACTAATTTTAATTAAGTCAAGTTAAAGCCTCCTGAAAAATTTTTAGCAGAGGGCTTCTGCAGCGAGCACGTCCAGCCGTAGCCAGTAATAAATCCGACCGATGACGCGTTCGCTAAAGACAAATGATGAAATTACGAATAATTATTCAGGTATATACCCTCTGGATAAGTTACGCGAGGAGGCGCATGCAGGATTGGAAGGCGCGGATGTCGGTAGTACGTACCGGAGTAAAATATGATGTAGAGTTTGGCCGGCGCTACGGCGGCTAATACGTTCCGGGAGAGAAGTTAGTAACAGGTGGCGCGATCCATAATATCGCGCGGTGTAAAACTTGCCCAATCTAGAAGGACAAAAGTACTTTGTCTGGTTGCGTGTAAATATGTAGACACAACACGTGTTATAATTCCATATATGATCCATTTTTATTTTAATCTTACGTTTTATCTCACATAATTTTTCGAATTTCCCAAAAGTACATGAGGATTCGATCATCTTTATCTTAATTCTATTTTATTCCACATAATTTTTCGAGTTCCCCAAAAGTAGGAGACGAAGATTCAAAATAATGCGTGTTTTCGTATTTTTCTTAGACTCACGTAGAAAATGTAAATGCGGGCAGACTGATAACAATAGGAATAAAAGCAAAAAGAAATACGAGCGATGCCATAGATTGAAATCGCGGGTGAGGGTTTGAAGAAGCACGTCTCTTTGAAACACTGAAAATAATTATGTTTTTTTTTCTCCATGAAAATTACGAGGGAAATGATGAATGGAGTAAGATCGAGTCTTTTCACAATTGAGAAAGAATGTAGGAATATTTTGCCAAGGAACTCTGATAGTATGAAATTAGTATGAATTAGTATGAAATATGCGACATGAATGTAAATCCAATTGTTAAGGGTAGAAATTTATTTTGTTGCAGTGTCCGCACCACCAAGCACCAGTCCTAGCCCATCTACCACGGAGGTTCCCAAGAAAGGTAAGATATTAGAGATACAAAATCTATTCGTAATGAGATTATATATAAAGCACCACAAAACAGATAAGTCAGTCCAAAATATGACAAATCCTTAGAACGACATTGTCAAGATTTAATCAAGGTTCCATATACGAGTTCCATATATATATATATATATATATATATATATATAACAATCGATTTTACTCAAATCGCACTTCGCCAGCTCGAATTTAATTCGCCAACGTGCGTTTACTTTTGCAGATTGGGATATCATGGCGGAAATGAATAACTCTGTTTACGGAAATCCAAGCTCGCTGACGATTCAAAATGAGAAGAGTATCAAGACAGGTGAGTACGATGCGGCGTATCCTCTTTTTACGTAATTTCCAACGTACACCTCCGCAATTTCGCGAATTATGGGATTGATTCCATTATTTCACATTTCAACGAAGCGCTGCGATATACGTCGGCTGTCACGCGAGCGTATACGTACGAAGAGTAACAAGCACTTGAAATATATTTGGAAAAAGTATCCTCTTGGATCTTTATATATCTTTATCTGAAGGAGGCATCAATCATTTAGATCCTTCTCACACGTTCAGAAAAGGGCAGAGGAAGTAACGAGACAGAAAACAAAATTTAGAAATGACGTTACGTCGGAAATGATATAGGGAGACATTTATTAAATTATATAAGTATACTTTCCACGAGTTATGAAAGGCATATTAATGCAAACCGATACGTTTCGCGATATACATATTTTTGTGTCGTCGTTGCCGCGTCTTTGTCATAAAACATTCTTGACAGATGAAAAAAAAAATTGAAAAGTTTCAACTGCAGCTTGTATATTCTAGCCTAGTAAAATCCCAATCTAGCTACAGCGGATTTACATATTCAATCTAGCATCACGTATAGTCAAATGCCATCCCATAACTGGATTTTCCAGCAACATACTTTGAATCTCCGACGCGATTAACTTCGATGTTAACTAGAGCCAGGGGACCCACTGGGGAATCCTGGGAATCGATTGCGGCTTTAAGAGTGGTTTGAAGAAGAGTAAGCAGCTCGCTTTAAAGCTCTCTACAGAGGGCGAAAGAGAACCACGGAAATGAGGTCTGTAACGGGATAACAATTTTCCGAAGACGAATCTTTCTTTTGTAACGAAATTCTCAAAAAAAAAAAATATATATATATATAAAATGAACGTTGCTACTTTAAATTACATTATCGATCGCACTATAAATTACATTAAAATGTCGCACATTCATTATCACAATGAATATTAATGATACCCATAATCCTTAAAGAAAAATCGGAATAGATCTTAGTAGATTAAACCTGTAAAAAAATTTGAATAAGGATTTACATTTGAGCTACTTCAAAGCCACCAGTGTTTACTTAGAAAATCAAAACTCGACGGTGACTGTCAAAAAAGGCTTAAGTGGAGAACAAGTAGAGAATAAAAAGGAAGGAATAAACGAAAAGGTAACAGAGAGGCAACTGAAGTGATGGTCGTAACAGGAACATATGAGTGATAGTTACGTAAAAGAGCGGAAAGGATAGATGGATAGACAAAAGCAAGAAAGAGAGAGAGAGAGAGAGAGAGAGAGAGAGAGAGAGAGAGAGAGAGAGAGAGAGAGAGGCGGGAACAGGGTTGACTAGGGTAGAAGAGATCCGTGTAACATCAATATTTCATGTATGCTAACACGCCGGAACTAATAATGCTCCAGCGAGGAAGACCCAAGAATAATATCAGCCGCCGCTGTGTAGATCGCGTTTTCCGTCCCTATCCACGCCTTTTGCCGTCCCCCCTCCCCCTCTATTTCTTTCTTTGTCCTTCGCTTTGCTCTATCACCTAAAACAGCAATGTGCAGCGTCCTAGCGTCCTTTTGCGCCCTGTGTTAAATTTAATCGAAAATTCGTGTCTCGTTGGGCTCTACCGTCTCTACCGTATCTACCGTGTGTCTCCTCCCTTTCCTTTCTTCTACGTACAACCAATGTCATCGCCCGCCGAAGGGGAATTGAGAAGACGGCGAGAGGAAAGGCGAGAGTGAAAAGATGAGGGCTGAGAGAGAGAGAGAGAGAGAGAGAGAGAGAGAGAGAGAGAGAGAGAGAGAGAGAGAGAGAGAAGGATAGCGAATGCGACGGGATGTGGTAAGTTTGAATACGGCATATGTCTCCTCGTCTCTCCTTCTCTATTTGCGAAGACCGAGAGGAAGGAAAGGACGGGCTGCGAAGGAAGGATGAGGTTTGTAATTGGTGCAACATCTGCGGTTTGCAAGGTGGCATTAATGTTTGCTCCCTTCGTGCTCTCTCGCCCTCGTCCCCATTCCCTCTCCCTCCGTTCCAGCCCCGTCCCGAGATCTCCGCCGAAGAGCTCCGCCGAGAGAGAATCGCCTTTTTCCCTTATCGCGTTGTTTCTTTTCCTCTTCTCCTTATCCTAGTTACATTTAACCCGTGTCTGCTTCCATTTCGCCCGTTTCTTTTAAGCACTTTATTTTTATGTCATCTTCTTTCCTTGACATATCTGTTTGACTTATTCCCTTTTAGTCCGTCTCTTTTTATATCTACGTTACGCTTGTTACAATTCTAACAGCTTTCTCTTATTTCGCAGTACATTTTTTTTCCAGATAATTTATCTCAGTCCTCCTCCGCCCTGTTACTTTGCCCCGTCTTTTTGTAATGCGCTCTCTAAACAATCCAGCGGTTACCGTCTACCTGCGTCATTGTTTCTCGTTATTCGTATCGTTGAAAATTCAAGGGCGCAAGTGTACGCTTAAGATTAAACAGAAGATTTGCTTGAGTTTCCTTCACGCGGACGGAAACCCAAGCATAAACAGGCCCTATTTGCTCGTAGTAACTTACGACAATCTGTTGGCGAGAATACCTAAACATAACGCGGCATGTTTTAACTTCCTCTGTATAAGCATGTTTTAACTTCCTCTGATGTTATTAGTTGTACGAAAAGGTGAGCTTACTTGCAAATATATATACATATATATATATATATATATATATATATATATATATATATATATAAGATATAAAGCAATAAACAACGTAAAAATATTTATCACTTTCACGTGCCAAATGTTATATCAACACGCGCGCGCGTATTTAAAATTTAAAATAAATTAAAATAAAATTAAAATAAAAATTTTAAATGAAATAAAAAACATATTTCAAAAGTTTCTTCCTCTCGCAGATATTTTCTTTGATTTTTCCTTTGCGCGTATCACGCGATGATTGCGCGATGTCGTGATTCGTGTGTACCGGCATTAAGCCGACGTGTAATTATCATCGCAGGCAGCCATTTATCCATTTCCATTTCCCCTTTAAGGTGCGTTGCGCGCAGCTCGCGAATGGTAAATTACATACAGGAACGACGGTACATACGGCCTACGGCGATAAGTCACTTTGAGGTTCCGATGGGAAACGGGACAAGTATTGTCGCGGTATCGTGACATCTCCCAGAGCACATATGCCCTTAGGTGTCGCTTAATTCCCCGGGGCAGCGTTGTCCGCCTGTAATTCGGGGAGAGCATGTATAGCGATTGGTTTAGCCGCGTGCCTTCGTACGATTAACACGTCCTCCATTCTACTGTACAGCCTCACCCCCGCCCTCCTTACGGGGCGTAAAGGAGGAAGTGGATGCGTAAGAGCGCCGTTTAATCGCCGCGCTCTTGTCGCGTAAACGTTGCGTAAAAGCGATCAGGCCGTCCGCGTTTCGTCAAACATCGACGATTGTTTCCTCGTCCTGTTTATTCACGTTTTGCGATACGCTCCGTCGCTCCCCCGCGCTAATATTATTTACGACGTGAATTAACATCGTAAAGGCGCATTAATTAGAACGTGCGCTCGTGACACCGTGACAATATTGCGCGCCGCGTGACACGGCCGCATAAGTTTAGATCTCAGCGTGCAAGACCTTAGACCTCTGTTAATTTTCTTGGTGCACAGTTGGCCATCCACCCCCGGGGAGGACAAGGGGGTATCATTGACTTTGTCGCGTGTACGGCGGCCGACATCAGCTCGCATGATATCCCAAGGCACGCGCAAACATTGAGACGGTTTAATATTCACGGAATGCGGAACGATGGGGATGACGGGGAGAGGGAGGAGGAGGGGAAGGATTAAATCCACAATCTCAGTGAAAATAGTTAAACTGCGACTGTACTGACCTCGTCGAATGTGTGTGCGGGAATATCATGACCCGCCGGACGTAAAATCAATGAGGAATAACTGCGCGAAACTGCAATATTTTAGAGAGACTTATTTGTGTTGACAATAGTTTCTTCCTGACAGTAGAGCTGTGAGAGTCCAAAGAGATTATCAAAGCCAAACGGGATGTCGAGTAAGTAGCGTGGAAGTTTTATCCTTCTTCTCTTTTTAATCAATATAAATCCTCCGCGCACATGTCAATCTTATCCTGAACTTTTGTATAAAATGCTCTTGCTGTAACATTTTCCAGTTCAAGTTGATCGAAATAATCCAAGGAATTTTATTAACTGTACGTACATCAATGTGTGTTTTTTTTCTCATAAATAACGAATTACGTCAGATATCAAAACCGATGAATTGAATTAGCTTACTGTAAATTACTTTTTTCACTTTGAATATAGAATAAAGTTCATGTTCCGAAAAGATACTGATACAGATAGACGTAATGATATTACAATTTTATATGCGACATACAATTGTCGAATTAGAGCGTCTAAAAACATTTATCAGTATTTTTATCTTCATCTACTTCAACGCATCGCAAAAGCGTCGGATTTTCGCGCCGATTTAACAAGTTTGCAATGTTGACCAGCTTTCGAATAATTACGTATGTTTGAGCACGTTTACTTTTCACGGGCAATTGATGATGATGCTGCGAGCATTTTAATTTGTCCAATCGACATAAAAACTAGACGCAAATTAAGCATAAACATCGTTGCTATTCGATTTCATTGATTGGATCACATTTGCTTTTCCGCTCTCATATTTTTTCGTCTCTCTCTCTCTCTCTCTCTCTCTCTCTCTCTCTCTCTCTCTCTCTCTCTCTCTCTCCCCCAATCGTTTTTCCTTCTTGAGAATTTACTTACGCGCAATTTTGCCGCGACCAACTCTCTCTCTCACTCGTTGCCCCGCAACGAAATCCTGAACTATTACAGATAACGAAGCTTACACGCTCCCGTGGAGCTTACACGCGTCCATGCTCGCGCGATGAAGGCCGCTATACGTCTGGCTCCCTAAACACGTCGTCGCCCACGCATAGCTACAGAAACAGCCGCATCGCGATAGAGATTCTCGCATATAGGAAACTATAGAACTGGCCCGGGCGTATGGATATACGTATAGCGCACGTTACACATTGTCACTGCTAATGTTTGGCCGAGATTTGCATACGTCTGTCTAGCCTATCCATTGCGTCGCCGTACAACGGTTGTCTCACCTCGTTGTCCGAGGGTGTATCCGGCGAGGTGGCAGCGGCGGAGGTGGCGGAGGTGGCGGAGGTGGTAGCAGCGACGATGATCTTCTCTCTCTCTCTCTCTCTCTCTCTCTCTCTCTCTCTCTCTCTCTCTCTCTCTCTCTCTTTGTATTATCAGCCTTGTATTATACACACGGGCGTACAAGCGACCTACGCAAGCGCGCGTGTACGCCGTCATGATCACCCATTACCTTACCCGAAATAGGCTATCGTGCCAAGATCGTGTGTTTCTCCTGCGCTGCTCCTGCACAACCCTCGCTCTGCCCAAACCCCCTTACCCAAACTGACTGGCATCGCCTCGGGGCCGGGAACTTACAAATCTAATCGCGAGGGAACGAAGATACAAAGCGATATTCGCAAGCACCCTGCTTGGCGGGTACCCGAAAATTAAGCGATAAGTATAGACTGCCGGGCCTGTGCGGCTCCTGCTACCTACTGGTTCTCCACATTAACGGAGCTGCGCGTATTGGTAGCGCTTCAGCCAACTTGATGCGCCGTTTACGAGCCTTATGTAAACTTAAAAAAATCATAGAATGCACATGGGATGATCGGTTGTAATCTTGCGAGCGAGAAACAAAATTGTCACACACAGTTCGAGAAACACCGTTAATAATTACTTATATATATTGCTGTACCACGTTTTAAAAAGATGAAAAAATACAATTTGATTGCATGAAAATCAATCTATAAACGTTATTATTTTTTTTCAATTGAAATAATTAAAAATAAATAGATATGAATGGAAAAATGTCGATAGTTTAATAGATACGAAAAATGATATTTTAGTTTTTAAAATAGTAAAAGAAAGATTTATGAAATATTAGTAATACATGTTTTATATAATTATTATACAACTAAATTATATATAAGTAAGAAAGAAGTAAAAATACAAGTATCGAAGCAAGAAAATATTTATTTACGTGAGCCTGATGCGCTTTGACGTGGCAAGTAAACATACACACGATAAACTTACGTGCATACGATCTGGTTGTGTAATTTTATCGAAATATATACTCGTCACGAGCTGTTTCGCTCGCAAGAATGTAATCCAAAACGCGGCGGGCTTGCGACAAGCGTGTGTCATGACACGGATAGAATCTACTTGGTGCGGATAAGGGAATTGTGTTTACTCGGAGTTTGCATACTAGTTAACGCGTTTGCCACCCACTTTATGCGTAACAGGCTCGTAAACATCTTCAGTCGAGAGGGCCACTCGTTGCACGTCCCTTTGTCCGTAGTGTTCCGCTATGCGAACGACGCAAGTCTCTCCTTTCGCTCCTTCTGTTCCTCAGATTCTCATCTCCTCTATCTCGCCGACGGCTTTACGCTATAATGTCTCGAAGCGAGATTGAATTTTTAATTTATTCCCATAACGTCCGGGATTCATTCCCATAACATCCGGGAAACAAATTGTCGTCGGCCCGCGGTGGACTTTCCAAAGCGGAGAAATATTTTTCTTGGGAATATCCTTGTGAAATTTCATTTATTATTAATCGTTGTCTAATATGTCACATCGTAATATTTTTCATAAACTTTCGTTTCGTTTCTTTTCTCTCAAGGTACCAAGTTCCAGTCGAACCTGAACGAAATCGGGAAATCGGAGCAAAAGTCATCCGAATTGGACAGAAAGAGAAATTTCAACTGGCCTCCCGACAAGGGTGAGTATAACATAATAAAATTATATTAAAGTTACTAATTATGCTATCTTATCGTCAAATAGATTAAACATTTCATATTACATTTTAGGAGAATAAATAATAAACGAGATGTATAAATGCATGATATACATATCTGAAATAGAAAGAGATTTATTTTATATTTTCCAATAATTGAACTCGTTTTTTTCGTAATAAACGAAATATTTTTTCTGTAGAATAATTCATCGCGCCAATTGCATTTGCGTTTTTCGCAACATACCTGCTTTCTACATGACGCCGATATAACGGCATTTCACGAGATATACAGCGTCAACGAAAAATATTCTGTTAACGCCATACATTCGTGTAATGCGACCGATTGAGCGTCATAGAGGCAATAAAATATCGGAACACACGTTGAACGATAAGCGAGCGGACCCGTTCGTTACTTCATGAATTTTGCTTGGGACGAATCCCTCATCGGGAAGAACGAATGAACCCCATATGAGATAAAATGCGGGGTGAGTTTTCCCGTTGAAGAGGCGGTTTATCCGGCATTTCGCGGCTCCGCCGTGGCATTTGAGCGGTCGCGTTTACGCCACATTTCTGAACACGCGGCCAGGTGTGCAGCACCTTTCATAATTTCGCCGAGCCTTCGGCGTTATCGGATAATTCTTTTCTACCCTCGCATTTTTTCCCTCCTCCCACGATCCGTCTTCTCCCCCAGGTCTCTTCCGTAATTCGATCCTTGTCTCAGCCTCATCCCCTACCCCCTGCTTCCGCGCTACCGTCTCTCAATATCTCGCTCGACCGCAGTTACTTTTAAGAGGAATTTGCATAATGGCGTAGTGTGAAAATCCGTTTTCTCCGCGGGGACGATCGCGATAGTCTCGGGGAAGGTAATTTCGCATGGAAAAAGGCGGGTCGAGCCGTAACGAGGGAAACTTGCGTCGCGCAAGCTGCCACATATAGGTGCGATAGAAGGAATTCTAGAAATATCGCACATTGTATGAAAAGTTACGAGATTAATGTCAAACCGCTGACAGGAAGTGTTCGACGAGACAGCGATACGATTGCGGTGAATTCAATACCCGACGCTAGTTCGGTACAGGAAGATATGAAAAATTGTAACATCGATCTTTCATTATGTCGGGTAAATATAGACACGGCAGCTTCCGTGTCTGAAAAGCACGTGAATCTGGAGGATATGCCGGTGAATTTGAATCTCTAGCTACAAATGTAATGAAACGGGACACAGCGATTTGCAATTCTCACATTTTCGTGTGCAGCAATGAAATATAAATATCGACCAAATAAATATAATAATGCATTTCTCTCACAGAGGTGAAGAGAAGGAAAAGAGAGAAAAGAAAGGGGAGAGGAAGGGAAAGAAGGATGGGATAGCGAGAAATCGCGAATTGAAGGAAGGTAAGATCGCACAAAAGTAGTGGAGCGAAGAATTCTCCCGGGGCAGCATCAGGGACCGGATAAAAGAAAGGAAAGGGGAGGGGGGAGGTGGAGAAAGAGGGTCAGGGAGGCAAGTTACTGCTCGCGAGCCTTTGGATGAAGTCGAGAGAAGATTCTAGAAAGGGCCGTAGGGGAGAGAAAAGAGAGTAGAGAGAGAGAGAGAGAGAGAGAGAGAGAGAGAGAGAGAGAGAGAGAGAGAGAGAGAGAGAGAGAGAGAGAGAGAGAGAGAGAGAGAGAGAGAGAGAGAGAGAGAGAGAGAGAGAGAGAGAGAGAGAGAGAGAGAGAGAGAGAGAGAGAGAGAGAGAGAGAGAGAGAGAGACAGAAGGGGGGAGGGGGTGATCCGGCCAGCGGAGGCGACGGCCCACCGGGTTGTTTCTGATTCGTAATTAGAGATGAGTGAGGCCAGGAAAAGGCCGGAGAATACATTTCTCTCCAAGCGAGTAATAGCTAACGGTACGATGCAAGCCAACCGGAAGAATAACTGACTTCCCATTTTTTCTCTACTTTTTCTGTCTTTTTCTCTCTTCCCCCTTCTCTCTTCTCCTCTTCTCCCCATCTGTCCTTATTTCTCTCTTCTAGATCTACTTCGCTTGGCCCGTCGACTCATCGGCACTCACTCCTTTGCACCCATCCCGTCTCCGTTTCCTCGGCATATCCACCCTCGGAAGAGAGAGGGATTTTTCCGTAACAAACTCCCTGCAACGGGGTAACGACAGATTCTCGTCGTCCCAAGCTCCTTGATTGTGCATTGACCTCTCGAGGCTACCGATGGCGAGAGAACCCTTCTTTTTTTGTCTCGTGGCATCACAAGACATCGTGATATTAAAATTCGGTGCAATATATTGGCGTAACTCTAAAGAAAATATATTTTGAATAGTTGAACTTGGAATATATATATTTGAACTATTTGGAAAAAATTAAAAATTATTCGGTACGATCAGTTTAATCAAATTATTTATACGGTCAATTATTATTAAATCTAGACATTTGGGCGACATTTGTTTCGAAGAAACGGAGCAAAGACATTAATATCTATAAGCGAATCATCAGCCAGTATAAATATAAAGATTTATTTAAACTCAAAAATGTAGCTTCTGCTACATAAAAGATTTTTATTTCCGGCATCTCGATCTTAAATAATGAAATATCTTATCTAATTTCAGATTCAGCAACAGGCGTGATGACGACCGTGACGTTATTATTAATTGCTCTGGCCGTAACGATAATTCGATAAGCAAGAGAAATGAAAAGAGATGAAAATCGAACGGCGCTACCTCGTCGTTGATACGCCAACGGTGTTGGTCTGCCTAATTAACGGACTCAATTAAAAGGAAAGCAGAAAAGAAAAAAAGAATTAGAAGTATCAAACGATATAAAAAGATAACAGTCGTACATACAACACACGTACACGTACACGCGCATATATACAGAAATGACACAAAGACTGACTGGAGTAATTAGCATCCGTATTAAATGACGGAGTAATTTACGCGTGCCAAGTTAGTGTAGCGACGACAGTCCAGTGGCCAAGAATTAAAACAAGCAGCGAATCTTCGCCGGTTATCCATCGTGCGGTGGAACAATGAGGGAAGAAAAGGGTATTAAACAAAGTGCAACGACTATCGCTTTCTGTGTAATATATTGTATAACGCTGTAACAATGACGTCACAACCAAAATACAACCAAGTGATCTCGACTCCGCGAGAGTGCAATCTAGAACGCTGTGTGAGAGAGTGAGTCGTTACGTTTTTTCAACTACATTACGGGAGCATTTTAGCCGCGTGACTAACTGGCTATTTCCGGAATATCAAAATGAAATCGTTCGAGCTTAATACTGAATTAAAGTTTGACCGAGCCAACTAGTTTTCCAATATTTTTAAAACTTACGTCTTCCCCTCCGAGTAGTAGTTTTCTTCTTTCGTTCGTGCGATCGATGCGTGAGGCTCGATCTCAATTTTATCAACAATTTCGCGGGAACGAATTTCGAAAATTCGTCACGGTATCTTTGAAGAGAAATCGAAGGTGTTGATTAATTCAGGTGTTGAGTTGCGCGCGCTTCGAGCAAGATTAATTTTCCGACGGTAATAATCCGACGTCGAAATCAAGTTCTACCTATCCACGTACGTAGACACGACTCAGTTTCAATTGCGTGTATTCTTTAAACATCGGCAATTCCCCCCCCCCCTCTCTTTTTTTTCTTTCCAATTTGAATGCATAAGTGCGAGAAAAAGTGCGTGTTTTATCTCCGGTATCGATTCCATTTCCTCCGCGACGAACTTCTCTGTTCTACCAACATTTTAAATTCATCCCCTTCCCCCCCCCCCCCCAATCCCCCCGCGCCTCGTTTCTATCCTTACCCCCTTACGTACGAAATCATGGATCCCATCTGGATACTTGAGATTAAAATGTCAGATTCGGTACGGAGAAGTTGTTCTCATCTGAAGAGGCAGTCGAAGAAAGTACGGACAGCGGAGACGAAAGAAGAAAATGGAAAATTTGCGGCAAGGAAAGAAACGGGGATATATCGTAACGGGAAGTTGAATACTATTAGTTTGCAAACGCTTCCGAATCAATTCGACGGTGTTGCGCCAGTGTTCGGAGAGTGTCGCTATTTTCCTTTCACGTTACATACAGACACACGTCTCTTCCTCTTCAATTTCATTATTCGCATCAACCACGTAGGAACAAAACTAACTTAATTTTATTTTCTCCTTGATGTTGTACTTTGAGATAAATTAGTTCTTTTGCACGCGAAGGCTCGTCTTCAATAGAAAGTATATATGGGATACGCCGAAAATACCATTTTTGCGATCTGTGAATTAATAAATAGTAAAGTCTAAATCTCGATAGACTGTTACAAAATACATTTTCAGTGAAAATGTAGGATACATGTAGATGAAATTATATATTTATTTATTAATGCAACTGCACAAAAGGGAATTCTCATATTTTATTATCTACATTTCCTAATAATACTCGTCCGTATGATGCACAAGGAAAACAATTTATTTTCACGTATGCATAAGTTATATCTTTTTTTGCTTCTGATGTCACAATTCCAAGCTAAAGCCAAATGATTGTAATGATGAAAAAATTTTATGGATATCTTAAAACATTTGTCTTGCCAATGCTCATTATCTTTGACCTCGTTAACAATAAAACGTTAAGCAAACAGGACACGATAAGTGCTTTAAGACATTGAGCACTACGTTTTTATGCATACGACGTGCATACGTTGAAGTTATGCATATAGCGAAATATCGACAACGCACATTTATTTCGTAATTAGATTCATGAATCGGCATCAAACATTTTCCGACTGGAAATGTACTTGACAGAATCGAGCGGGGAATAAATGCAAAGTAGATTACATATTTGCTGAAAATATCGAGTCCGTTTCACGCCGTTCGCGCCGCGACACATACGATCGATCTGTTTACGCGTTAATTGATCAAATTGGGATTTATTCGTAGGCGGTCGCGAGAGAGGCGGCCGTACCGGTTTTAAGCGGACTTCTAACTACTTAGGAATATCCATTATTCAGCGTACATCTTGTTTAAAGCAACAGGTTCGAGAGAGAGTCCCTGCACTCGGCGCGCAAAGGAGTTAATGCTCGCCGTGGATTAAAGAAGGGAAACGAGTCGACTTAGGGATTACGTAGACTTACTCTGATGAGGTCTGTAATCGTATCATTCGCGAGACTAGCGATCTTAAAAGTCATAAGCATTTAACATGAGGGGATCACGCGCCTTTGTAGTCGTGGAGATTAGTCGCGACGAATTCAAATTCCCGATCTGGTCAACGCGATGAACAATCGTTTCCCAACCTGTTCGCCAAAGCATATTTCGAATTTACGCACGAACGATCCATCGATATTTCTAATTAAAAGACAGTCTTCTAGAGATAAAACTTTCTGTTTAACGAGAAAAAAATGGTAAAAGAGAGATTATAAAGAAGCGATTCACAGTTCATCATATGTTGCAGAGCAACATATAGATTAGTTTCGACGATATTAATGTTTAAATAAATTTTTCGACCAATATTGATACTCAGTAACAAAATGATGTGTAAGTGTTCAAAATTTTTCGTAATATTGTTATTGACTGTTACTAATGTTTTCTACCATAGAATGATTCAACCTAATCGTATAAAGTTTTATTTGTCACTTTTATACAACCCTGCGGAAGTGAAACGAATACGAAAACGTTTTGCATCTTTTTGCGAATGCAAGATAACTAAACTCATCTGCTATTGTGGCGCAATGATTTTTTTTTTATTTCTTAACTTAATAGGCACGACCGAAATGTTTAAAAATTTTGTAAATGAATTTGATAAATTTTATAAAATTTTGTTGATAAATTTGATTAGTTGACGCAAGCGTGCGATACTTTGCAGTCTTGTATGCAAAAAGATTCAAAAGAATCTAATGTCTTGTCTCAACATCTTGAAAAGTTTTTCTAAAATTTAAAATTAAGTAAAATTGCATTGCTTCAGTCGTGCCTGAAAAAATTTGAAGATATCTGTCGAGAACAGATCACTGCTCATAATGCAAGTAGACACATTGCATGTGTGTACGTACGTACGTACGTACGTGTGTGTGTGTGTGTGTGTGTGTGTGTGTGTGTGTGTGTGTGTGTGTGTGTACGTGTGTATGTGATTGCATATAAAACGACAGTGACCTCTTGTCTGTGACACTCGTGCGTAGTGCCATTTTCCGTTAGCGCCATAGTCGTGATAGATTTTTTTTTTTTTTAATTTTTTTAAACCTCAAGCATCGTAAATTTAAAAATAGAGAAATCGCTATCATATCTACAAATCATTAGAAATCACTCGTGAAATTGGAAAATGATAGAGACTAAATCTCAAAGTAAAAAACGATAAGAATAAAAAATATCTATATCAGACTCGTGAACTTATTCGTTACTTATAGAATTAATGAAATTGAGAAGCGATAGATTCAAAGGTAAGAAAATAGTAATTTCGAAAAATTATTATCTCAACTTCTGCTACAATCAAACGATTTAGATTTGTGAGGAGCTAAGGGAAAATGGTGACGCGGATTATTCGATAATTCTCGGTCTAAGGAACGCTCGAACGTTGACTCGTCATTGGCGAACCCTGTAAATAGAAGTACACCAGTGATAAGAATTGCACGTAGAGTAAGCTTCGCAGCCAGCGATGATAGTGTACGGCGTGTCACACCGTACACCGGCGTCATTAATCCGTTTCTTTTTCCATTTTCGCGAATTTCCGTTTTTCAGTTCTTTCGTACTCGCCGTCGTTTCTCGCGCGCGCGAAGAAACGCGCAAGAAGGGTAAATCTCAGCGAGAGATATTTTGACCGTAGCCTCCAAAGTGACGCGGATCGACGTGAAGAAAAGAGGAGAAATTCGCCATCTTAGCGTCATAAGTGCGTGACGAGATGTATTAAACGCGAAGGTATATATGTATACATAACGCAAATTATAAATATGAAAATACAAATATATAAATATAAATATACGAATTACGGGGGACTATATTGGGTATACATATATAAATATATATATATATATATATGTTATATAATATATATTATTATAACATTTATGCTTTGCGACGTTGATTTGAATGTTGTTATTTACAAGAAAACTAAAAGAAGCGAGACATTCTTATGAATATGCTCGACATATGTAATAAAAAGAAGGGTTACGTAAGAACTCTATGAATCGCGATTGTCTTCACATCCAATCACGTCCCCTTCCTCCTCATCTTTCTTCGATTTCTAAACGATAAAATCTTGTATCATTTTCAATTTATTTTTGTGTCTAATATAAGACACAAGAGAAATGAAAGGTAAACAAATTTGTTTACTATCTTGATGAGAAAACAAAAGGCTAAAGTCCAATGTTTACAGTTTCTGAAACGGAAACGAAAGATAATTATCATTCTTAAAAATCGATCGATTCGTTCGTTATTAAACGAACGATTGAACTTTAATAATTTATTCGTTAGAATTTTACTTTCCTATTCTGATTAAGCGCCCAGCTTCACCGCAGATTGAAATGCAGCGGATTACGGGAAACTCCGCAAACGTTTCATCCCCCGACGCATGATTCTGTTTACACCATGGGTAAGCTAAATAGAGGGGCCGAGGGATGAGGAGGGGCACATCCGGCGGGAGAGAGGTGTCGAGGAAAAGGTATTCGCTCTCGTAACATTCGGGTCGCGTGGTGGAGTCGCGTGAATCCGCGAAGTGAGACGCTATCTACCATCGACGGATTAAATCAGGCCGACTATGTGTTTATGCGGCGGCTGTAAGAGGGATGGTACGAAAGTTCAACAACGGTCGGATACGTCGGTAGAGGCGAAGATAGCGGATACACAGCCACCCTCGACTCGGGGCTCGGGGCTCGGGGCTCGGGGGTGAAAGACGATGGGATCGGGGGCATAGGGAATGTGTCAACCTTTGCGCAATATTTCGCCATTTATTGTCACGAATGTTGTAACAAGCCGCGACTCGCCGGTCGGCATACTAACCGGGGGATTAATTTCGCGTGCGGCCTTAGGACGGCTTGCGGAATCATTTTACGCGTAACATGGCGTTCCCTTCGCTGACAAGTTACTATCAGTTTATAAGCCCCGTAAGCTCGCTCGGCGGCTCGCTAATTAAAATCATGCTATTCCGTCCGAGATTTGGGGGTGGGGTGAAGTTTAGACGACGCTTAATCGGCTCGTTTCGTTCGGCTTTCGTCCCGAAGGAATCCTTGCCACCACGCGCCATCGTTTGTCATCGTTCTCTTTTTACATCAAACAATCATTCCGTCGTGATTATTCGAATCGAATATAACGTAAAGAGAGTATCGATTCAAGTACAAATAATTTTAATTTTTAATGTGAAAGCTTCGTGTATCATTGTCAGAACGTAGTTTTGATTTTTTTCAATAATTTTTCGTATACGTGACCTGTCAAATGTTATTTTTTTCGTCATTCTTAATTGGAATTCTAGTCAAGAATGAAGAAAAAAACTTAATATTTGACAGATTATTATGCTGTTTAAAAATTACGCTAAGATTTTATCTTCATCGATTACATTAACGAAAATTATTATGCGGACGACATTGTTGTTACATACGTACGTAATTGTCTTGCAAACCAGTTATGTCAATTATTGTTACATTATTTGTTAATACATTGCGAAAGCCTATAAAATATTCAGAGAACGAGTTTGTCGAAGGAAGGAAAAAGAGTAAGACTTCCTAAAATCTTGATGAGCTGAGTTGCCGGTAAGTAGGCACTGCAACAAATTATGAATTAAATTCACTTTCGACTCGCACTCTGTTTTTCTCTCGTGTTCTCTCTCTCTCTCTCTCTCTCTCTCTCTCTCTCTCTCTCTCTCTCTCTCTCTCTTTGGTCTCTTTTACGTTACTTCATAATAGGTACGGTCTATGGCGAGCGGTTGCCTTGCCAGGCATTTTCGTCGACCATTCATTCAAACTTCTCTTTCCCCCAACGGCCTGCTTCTCTTTCGTTCAGCCGCATTGTCAGGGTGTTCTTTTCCCCTCGAGAGAATTGTCGGAAAGTACCCGTCGTATCATGAAGTGAATAAGTATAAGTTAACCCGACAAATTTTAATTAATTTTCCATGAAACCGTGTCTTGCTATCAGTAAACTCAGGTTAAAAATTGAATTTTTATAAAATATACTGTAACATAATAAAATTTCCACCACATCTACAATAATTATATTAATTAAAAAGTGAAATATCTAAGAGAAAAAAGGATTCGATATTTCATCTGTTTTATATATTATTGAGAAGAGATCAAAAATTATATCCGCACAAAACTTGGTTTTGTTAATTAATCTTAAAGATGGATGAGCAGTAGATTTTTCTGATAAAAACCAATGGGTGAAGGAACAGAAAAGCACAAGACACGAAGTTACTGCATGTCACGTACGATGAAATGATCGATATAATCGTGCTCCCTCAGCGAGGATTCGTTATCTCGATTACAGTAGAGAGAAGGGAAGAAAATGTCTTTATTGTAGACGACCGAAAGTTTCATATACTCTCCTATATTTGATATCAGAAAAAGTTAGCGCGCCATTCCACACGACTAGTCTACATTTATTTTCCGAGACAACGAACAAGTTATTCGTAATGATGTAGCAATCATCGCTAAGTGAGCAAGAGTGCACTAATTAAAGCGGAATAGTTTTTAAATGTTGTGCAGCTAATAAAAAAACGAGAGATAATAATTTCTTTTTGATGTTCGCTATAATGTAATATAATAAGATATGTTATAAAATTTTAATAAAAGTTGTTAGTTTAATAATTTTTTCCATATATTATTTACACATCAGCGAAAGAGAGAGGAAGAGAGAGAACATATATACGTATAATAATTAGCATTAAAAAATATTTCAAACAGAAAAAGCAGAATATTGAACTTATTTATATAAAATCATAATGAAAATTATTTTGAAATTAATTACTAATTTTTTTCCATATAATTATCAAATATAATGATTCAAAATGTTACGCGTACTTTAATTTCTCAAACGTATCCTGTATTAAGAGAAATACATATGTAATTAGAAATAAATTTTCATTGGGTATTATAAATTATTATATCTAAAATGAGAGTTATACAATATAAATAGATGTATATTAAAAATAAAAAATTAAGAATAAACTAATAAGCCAAGTTGGATTTGTGTTTATTTTTTTATTATAAAAATAAATATATGTATAAACTCAAACGTTTCGATTTAGGTTTCTATTATCTTCAATGAGATGACAAATAAAATAAGTACTACTGTTAAATTATGAAAAATTAAAGGTTGTCAGAATATGATCAACAGGTAAAATTGCTATCGCTTTGTTCAATATGTTGTTCAATATGTAAAAAGCCATCACAGTACACGAAATTGTGATCGTGAGTTTTTCTAAAAATTCAAACGGAAGTTGAGCATGCGGGATTTTCAAGTGAAGAATGATAGAAAACTATGATGTGTATAAGAGTTCTAGATAAGATTATAAAAAAGAAAATATCCAAATATTAAAAGAAGGATAATAAGTTTTCATGTAAAAAAATGTATAAAAGCAGGAAATGATGACGATAATAGCTAACAAGACATTTCAAATGACAATAGAGGCAATACGTGTGTGTGTGTGTGAAGAACGGAGACGTTTAATGTATCTTACGCGGATGCACTTCTGAAAATACGAAGGATGGAAAGGATATACGAGAAGAAAGGCAGAAATGTGTATTGTTTCGTAGAAGATCTGTCTATTGAGATCCGTCTGTCTATTGCTTTTTCTACTCTTCACTTCGTAGTTGTCTTTTCTCATAGCGTGCGACAATCGATGTCAAAGATGAGACTAGTCTACGATTGTTAAAAGTCTTTGACTTGTGTGTGTCAATGATATAGATATAAATGTTACTTTTATACATGTGTGTTTGTGTATACATGTTATTATTATTATATATTTCTGTATTTTTTCACATACAGAAATATATATATATATATATATATATATATATATATAATACACATGATTTGATTGATTGATACACATGATTTTACATGATTTATACAAATAAATTCAGTATTCTGTTTTCTGTTTGAAACATTTTTAATGTTAATTATTATATGTTATCTTCTCTCTCTCTCTCTCTCTCTCTCTCTCTCTCTCTCTCTCTCTCTCTCTCTCTCTCTCTCTCTCTCTCTCTCTCTCTATGTAAATAATATATCAAATTATAGAAAAACATTATTAAAAACATTGTTGGAAATTATTTAAACAATTATTAGAGAAGAATTATTTATCATAAAAGAATTTCTCTTTTTTTGTTATCTTAGTTATCTGAATATCTTTGATGCAATTACTGGAATTCAAGCTTATAGTTCGTAGCTCCGATTGTGATGATATACAATAAACGGTATTAAGTAATAGCGAAACCATTAGCGTGATGATTTGCAAATAGCTACATCACATCAATGGAGGGTGAATTTCGCGATTGGGAACAATTCACAAGCACGACGATGCACCCGCAGATGTATTTCGACGAGAGCAATGACGCAAATACGAAAATACCGTATCGATACTACAACTAGAAATATGACAGGAGGCAAGTTCCCGAATGGGAAAAGCCTCGATTCTCAGGCGGCACGTATCACGCATATTCGGCACGGAAACCCCAGATGGATGGGGATGGATTCTTAGTGCGAGCCGCGTGGAAGTCCAGGAATCCGCAATCCGTTTACGAATTTCGAACGGCAAGGTAATGGCTCGTGCGTAGTCGCGCGGTTAGAAATTACAATTCGAATTCCATTGCCGTAGTCCGACGACGGGGAATAAGAGAGATAGGAGGGAGGAGAGAGAGAGAGAGAGAGAGAGAGAGAGAGAGAGAGAGAGAGAGAGAGAGAGAGAGAGAGAGAGAGAGAACCGGACAGGGAGAAGTCGCAGAAAGGGGTAGGTACGGATATTGGAGTAAGGTAGGGTACGATGCCAGCAAACGGATGGAGATGCGGAGGAATAAACGGGAGGAGGGGGAGAGGGGAGGCTAGCTCTCACGCTGGCAGTTGACCCGCGGATATAACCGGTTTTCGACCTGTTCGGCAGCATTCTGGAATTGTAATCGCAGTCCCATTTCGACCCGGGGATGTTCTACGCACGTCGTAGTCACCTTCCCCTGCTTCTGCGGGCGGTTACGATGCGGTCGGATTCCATTTTAATTACTTACCTTCGATCCGCGTCGTCATATCCCCCTTTCCCTGCCCATGCCCCGGCGCCTCGCATCGTGTCGCGTTGCGTTGCGTCGCGTCGAGTTGCATCGAGCCACGAGCTGGGCGTGATGCACTCTCTCCCGTGATGTATTACTCCTTACTTAGCGACAAATAATATCCCTAGACTCGACGTGGCCTTTGTAAAAACAAGGAGATTCCTCTATTTTTAACGGATTTAGATGAAAATAAATGATTTTTTGTTTTTTTTTTGTTTTCCCCATGAATTAAATTCCGATAATGAAAATGTACGACGAGATTCTTCTATTTCTTGCTTAATTTCAAGCGAAGTTTAATTCGATTAATTTATTATTTAAGAACTATAATTGTAGTGCAATTCTAGAAAATTACGAGAAAATAATATTCCTCTTCTGCCGAGTAAAACAAGGAATCTAGCTAATCTTTAATAACTTTTCTTAATAATAAAAAAATCATGTACTCTTGAAATAAAAACTGTCATTTAATATTGTGACGAGTTATTTTATGCGCAATAAAAATACAGTCTGCATTTGATAATATCATTGTCTAATAAACGTCTCTTGTAACTTTGAGCACTGTATTTGATTTTTAACTTTTTCAGTTATTGATAAATTTTTTTTTCTATATAAAAGAGTGGTTTTAGAGAGAGCGCATTCTATGTTAAATAAAACTAACAAAAGACGAAAATAGATAGACATTTTTGTCTTTCAATAGCGGAAATATCAAATTGGGATATTTATATTATTTTCCGAATGTAAAATGAAAACGAAGGAAATTATGAAAAGTCCGCATGCAGAAACCGTAATGCTAATTGAAATTATGTAGTGCACCGCGCGTAAAAGAGTTGATAAGCCGGCGTTTTTTTTCTATTTCTTCCGACTTGACGTCACGCTTGATCTTCATAGAAATGTATGAAAACTAGGATATTCTCGCGAGTCGGAATGAAAATTGCGGAGCTATGATACCGAAATAGCCACTATTTGTATATGTGACGTAGATTCCGTCCACGAAGTGAGAAAATGAGAAAATACTTGAGAAAATACGCGAATATACGAATAGAATGTATATGAATAGAATCATATTCATATACACTGGCGAAAGGAGACGATATTGTAATAGAACTCGGTGAATTTTTGAAGGCCTATACTACTTACCCATTGTTCCTCTCGGTTATCTCGGAAGAGGAATAAATTAAGTATCATGTATAAAGCACGTGCTAATTAACATGTTTGCAAATTTAAGCGATTGAGGAGGTATAATGCAGTATAATAACAATAATAATAATATGTCGTAACAAGTAGTGTGTCACATTTTGTACATTCCTTATATCAAATAATGCCTTGGATTATATGCGATTTATGGTCGTAATCGCGATGATAAGCTTTGGGAACATCAATGGAGATTATATCACGTTTAATTTTCTTGAAAAATATTTGAAAGTACATATTGTTTAATGATTAGATCGCAACCAATGTGATCCAACGTAATGCTGTGTACATACATGTGTTCAAACGATGCCATAATTAATGAGATGCAACGTGAATAAGAACGCGTCTCGAAAATAATATACAAAAGCAATACAATGTATTGCATGAGAATAATTATAAAGTAAACCAAAATAACTTTATTGCAAAAAGGAATCTCTCAAGTTACGAGTAATAAAATAACTTAGTCTAGAAATCTAATCCATTTTCATGGATCCATTTTCGTGTAAAAGATATGTATACGTATAATGCTGTGCAGAGAGATATATAATCACAATAAATGACAGAAATTTTATGCAAGATTCCGTTTAGTTAGTTTTTCTTTTTAATAAAAACTTAAGAGCATCAAGAATAGTTGGAGAACGTCTGTGACAAAGTGACTTGAAGAATGTCACGGATGATAAAGATAGAAATTCTTGAAAATTCTGTTTTAATTACAAATTACAAAAAAAATATTAATTTTCAAAAATACGACTGAGATAGAGGTTATCAGAGATAAAGCGACCTATTTGAGAGTTTGACACGTCGAAGCGGAGAAGAACGAAGATTGTACGGGACGGAAGGAGAGAAGTGCATAAATAAACTGGAAATAGAAATAAATCTATGCGATATAAGATAGTAATGTGCGAAACGATATATAATGAATTGATAGCGCATAGAGTCGTCAAAGATATCATCTATTAGACAGTGAAAAGTGATAAGAACTGATACTCGTAATTCTGGGCCCATTGTAATTTTTACAATTCCCTCTAGAATATTGAGGTAAAAACTGAGACTTTTAAATGGCATAAGAAAAAAGAAAGATTTTATTGATTTATTTTGCTTCCATAATCCAATATCCTTTTGCTAAATTCTATCATGGATATATGGATATATGGATATAATTTATTTCACTTTAATGACAAGATTATCGTAGATTTGGCAGATTTGAATATTTGTGAATATTTTTAAAATTCACTTATTTTTCTATTAATTTTGATAAAATAAAGGTTATTGAAATTGAGTATAATGATGAACATTAGTTATTTTTACATTGAGTAACAGAGAATAATAGCAATAATTTTGTTGCAAAATTCTTTCCTTCTTTTCGTATAGTTATGTATTTTATTCCAAAGCGATATTCTTCAAATCGCTTATATGCGAATGTAATACAATATCTTTTTTCTCGGTATTTTTCATTTTTATGGGCTTTATGGGCATTTTTAGTCAGTCGACCATCTGCAATATCTTAAGAACTTCGTATCTTCGTAAAAATGCGATAATGCGATCAATTCGTTACACAAACAGTTACATTACACTAAAAAAATTCAAATGTTTTTTATTTCTCATTGTTAATAATAATAAAGGATCAGATAACTTTATAACACATAGACTATTGTATAGATTATTAAAATTTTGAATATTATAAAAATAAAAATTTAATATAATAAACAAATAAGATGCAGAATATAATTAAATTATATACAGCAATAATATTTTATGGATATATTTCCATTATATTGTTTTTAAAAATATCTAACAACATCTGTTTATTACTTTAAAAAAATAACACACATAAATATGAGATGATTATATTAATAAACATGAGATAATTAGTTAAGTGAGTTAAATAGTTAAGTTAAAGAAATTACAAAAATAATTAGGCGTAATATGCGTGAGATACTTTGTCATTTTTAATATGAATCTGAATATTTTATATTGCACAAAAATCATACTTTACTAAATAAATAATAAATAAGTAAAAATCAAGTGAATGAAGATTTTTGGATTCTTAAGATAATCGGATAAATAAAGCATATTGATTTTTCAAGAATATAAAATTAATGATAAAATCGAGTAGAAGATATTTATAAATTTACCTCCTCTGAAGTATTGAAGTGTCCTCAAAATGAATAATAAAAATGGAATAGTCTAAAATATTATTAATCAAAAGGTTGTAATTAAAAATAGTCAACCTTATTATATAAAAAGGATCGATGGTATTTTAAATTTGTTGATAATTTTATCATCGTTTATTCATTTATCACTTTTTATATATTTTGAAATCTGATTGGAGACACGTGTTCATTCATTTATTCGGTATTCATATCCTTATTCAGGCATTCGCGTACTTCATCAGTATTAAACTAGAAGAAAAGTTAGCTATCGTGCGGTCCGAAACTACTTTATACTTTTCCTCATTCGCTTTTAAACTCCTTGCACAGTAAGTTCTTCTAATGAGAGGTGATATATTTTAAATTCATTGAATTTAAGTTCGATTCTTTTTACTCTTTCGGACATTATACGCTTAAAAAGTTGTCGGAAGAACGATATTACGTTACCGCTGCCGGTAGTGTGACCACAATTATAATTTGTCGCTATTAAAGTTGTCGCTACTAATAACGTGAGTCTAATTTTCTATTCCAATAATTATGTATATTGTAGTATATTAATTTATAGAAAATTCAAATATCTTTAGAAATTTTACAATTTGATCGTTTTCTTCTTTTTTTCTAATTGTTGAAATATTTGTGAAAGAAATCACGTACATAATTCGTTATATATATGTTATTTGATCTAAATCAACAATTATGTTTTGCAAATGATTATTCGTTCCACTTTCATTGAATAAATCTAATCCGCGCGTAATTCCTTTCTCAGAATTGTTGTTTGAATGTTGGATCTCAAAATCAATAAAATTTCTTTTATCGTAATACGATTCTTCCTGTAATATAGCATCATAGATAATATTGCTATAAATATCGCATCATAGATAAATCGCAGTAATCGCATCGTAGATAATATTGCTATAAATATCTCAACAAAATCTAAACATTTCAATCGTTCATATTCTGTTGATCTATTATTAAATTAGTTTATTATCGTGAGTAAATCTATATGATTTAATATCTTTCTAATGATGTAACGCATTCATTTATATAAAATAAGATAATAAACTGATATAACAAACAGAATTGTTAGGAATTGCAATTATTAAAGTTTAAATAATTTTCTATCTGTTCAGAGAGATGTACTCAGCTTTTACACAGATATTCCGAAAAAATTGTAGAGCAATCTACAAAATATACACACTTTTGCTAATATTTTAATGTATGACACATATAATTTTAATATTTGCAATATTTTTAATCTCTCACAATATCGAAAAATTAAAACGCATTGTTTTATATAGCACTATCTTGCTTTTTTCTAATATTAAATAAATATATTTATAGATGTCTAACTCATAAAGAGTTTAACTTGTTGTAAATTTATTAGTGAATATTATTATTATACACATTACATATTGACAAAAACTGTACAGAATCTGTACATACAGCAAAAGAATAATCCCACATCAAAAAAGTTTTAAGTTAAAAATCTAATATTGAAAAATTACACGTGTACATTATTATCTTTTACAAGAATTAATAATTATGTAAATTACATTTAACTTTAATTAAAAATTTTATAATTACAGTACACAACAAAATCTCTGGAGATCTTTATATAAAAATGAGAATGCTGCATTGACTTTGAAGCTCGTACATACTTTTAGAGACACATTTATTTATAAATTTTATATAAAATTTTATTTTTTTTTTTCATTTTTTTATAAGATTCCTACGTATTATAAGATATAAACATTTTATCTAATTGCGTCAGGCACACATGTATGCTTATTTTGAAATCGTGGTTTATCTTTCGATCATTACTAGATGTTAGTTTTTAAGTAATAAATTCATATTTCTTTTAAAAGACTTTTCTCTTTGTATTTTGAGATTTGATTTGACTTTTTACCCTATATACGATGAATACGTATGTTTAGAGCAATTTTAGAATTTAACTGAAAATATAAAATGATAAATAGTAGATGTTTGTGTGAGAAACACGGAAAGTAAACAGCTTGAATATAATGTCTGCTACATAATATGTACGATTACATTTCAAGATCGACGTTAGCAAGCGTAGGATCGATCAGTCAACGTCTATGGTATCGTCACTTCAGCATTTGTCAAGCTTATTAGAATAATGTAAGTAATTACCAGAAGAACTTCTTTTATCGTAGACAAACGCATATTTAAGTTTATTTTTCATTTAGTTTAGTTTCGAAGATGGCGAAGATCTACCTAGGCATCGTGTTAATATTTTGTTTTTGTTTAACGATATCAAGAACTTCTGAAAATGATGATCATTCGACATTACAGTTAATCAGCATGGTAACGATATGAAAATCACAAAAGGATCTTTTTGCATATATGTAAGATTAATACAATTAAAATTTGAAATTTTCAGCTATTCCGACACGGTGATCGCACACCAGAGTCGAATGAAACATATCCAAATGACCCATACAAAGATGACAATTTCTATCCAATTGGCGAAGGACAGTTGACTAACGTAAGATTTGACTTATATATTACAACATATATAATACTATTTTGTTAATCTCTGTACTGCTAAGATTATCTCATGACATAGTGTGCATCGTGTGCTTGCAGTCTTTAATAATTAATTTGTTCCATATTTGCTGCATATTCTTTTTTAATGGCAAATCCTTTTCCCAATTTGGGTCCTAATTTTTTCTTAAGGAGTGTTAAAGAAGACTATTTTTTTTTTATATTTATACATAACGTTATATAATTTGATAAATCTTAAATTAAAATTCCATTCAAACTCTGCTTGAAATTGTTTCAAGAATATAATTTTATTATTTTTGAAGTATTTGAAGTATTTGTGAAATCTCTTTTTATTTTATTATTTGTGATTGAAAAATTATAAAATATCTTAATATTAAGGAATAAGAGAAATATACTTTCACATTTAAAATATAATTTTAAAGCGCGAGAAGTGAGACGGTCTGCGTACAGAAATTATTATTAATGCGTGCATTATATCTTCAGCTCTTCGCAACACTTTTCGTAGTGTATCATAGCGAATATGCGACTGCGCGAGTAAATGCATCTGCGGGAACATTGACATTTTTCTTATTTCTTTGTTTTTTTCGCGTAGAAAACACACTACTTCTTTATTATTATCAAGTTTGCGAGAGATATTAGCAGTATGGTCGTGCGCGAGATTCCTTTTTACTCCTCTATATTTTTATTAACGATATTCAAGGTCGGCAAGAAAAGAGCGTACGACTTTGGGCTGCTGCTAAAAGAGAGATATCGTGCATTTCTCGGAGATATATATTATCTGCCGAACATTTACGCACATAGCACGGAAATAACTCGGTGCAAGATGACCTTACAATTAGTTCTCGCAGCGCTTTATCCGCCTGTTAAAATTCAAGAGTGGAATTCGATGCTTCATTGGCAGCCGCTAGATTTTACATTTAATAGCTCGAATAATGATATTTTGTTATTATTTTCAAATTCCAAGTAAGCAAATCTCTTGATTTTATATTTTACAAAAGACTGTATTTGAAGAAGCTACTCTAAGTTGTACCAAATAAATATATATATATATATATATATATATATATATATATATTACATTACATTATATTTTTTGTTTAGCTGTGTGTTTAGCTTGTTTCCTGGCAATAATGTTTTGCATCTTACATGTGCATTTTTCTTTGATAGATTATTCACGGAACTGTTCTTTGAGGTGATAAATAGTCCAGAAATAGAAGAGGAAATCAAACAGCTTGATACGAGGGCCATAACAGAGTGCACGGGATATATTTTTAACAAAAATAACACACTCAAAACAAAAAATAACACACTCATAATACTATATACGTTATATAATACTATATATTCGCAATTGCATATGGAAAATTATCTGAAGTTACCTGAGTGCATACAAAAAATATTTCCAGGTGGCCCTCTGTTGAATGGAGCTCTGTTATTCTTAAAAGTCCTTGGTCACGAAAAGTTGAATTATTTAAATGGAGGCATGTCTAAATAGAAAACATATAAATATTGTTATTTATAAATTATTTAATTATTAAAAGTTAATCTGTAATAGATAAATATTATACATTTCAACCATAAGTAACATTTGATTAAGTATCGTTTCTCGTTTTGCTTTTTTGTTATGATTTTTAAAATTAGAAAAGAATAATTAAGAGTCGTTAATATTTTACTTTTATCGCGAGATTTTAAGAGTACGCATATAACAAATTATTTTCAATAATAACAATGCAAATTATATCACTATTCTTGAACTAATATAGATAATTTTGAGCCTGAAGAATTGAAATGAATTAATTCTAATTACTGAAAAATAATTAATTAAAAATAATTAATTTTATTTTAGTTAATAAAAAAGTACTCGTTCATATTAGATTTAATTTATCATTTAAGAATGTCTCATGGTTTTAAAGAAATCAATATTTCTCTTTGCTCTTTTACAGCTGTATTATTAAATAAAATAATTAACGATATGAATGAAGTAATCATTGGAACACTGACGGATCGAAAGATTAATCTCTATTCTGGACATGATATAAATGTGGTTGGGTTGCAATTTGCTCTAAATATATTTAATAATCGTACTCCAGAGTTTACGAGCGGCATTATCATTGAATTACATAAAAAAGACAGCGAATATTATGTGAAAGTAAGTTTTTCATTTTCATCTGTGCATGCATGACGATACAAATAATATTTGTCATTCGATCAATCAACGAATTAACTGACGTAAGAGTAATATTTGATTGTTTTTTTTTTTTTGCAGGTGTTACAGCATTTAGGTATTCCAACAGAAATTGAAGAAGTCATCATTCCCGGCTGCGAAAAATTATGCCCGTACAATAAATTCATCCAATTAACAAACACTAACGGCTTGAATCCACCAAAGAATTCGGAACAAGATAAAAATGTGTCAACATTATTTAGTAATTTTTAACAATTGACTCAAGATATTCAAAAATGTTGAAAAAATTCAAGGTTTTTTTTTTTTAAAATTAGTCAATAACTTTTCTTTACAAAAAGTTATTGACTTTTTACTATTTACTGAGAAAGGAACGGAATCAAAATCAACTAAAATCGCATTCATTCCAAAAAAATGAAAGTGAACGCGATGCATTTTTAATAATATTATCACAACGACACAATTTTTTATTCGAATTGACGTAACAAAATCTGGACTAAAAAAGAACGCGATCACATTTTATATGGTATCTTCAGTTTTATAGCACGTAAAGCCATGTAGGAGACGACAATTCCTATCTAACCGATGCGGCAGCCGCTTTTATTACATTCTCCTCATTATATCTGGTATATCATACTACCGAAAACTAGATGCCCATACGGATCGCGGAAAGTTAAGTTCGTTAAGTATGCCCAGAGCCGTGTCTTATCGAAGACACGGAGCTCAGATCCTCCGCCTACCGTGCCGTAGCATAACAATTACCCTATTATTTCGCACACACCACCCCGGCGATTCGTTGTGGGCCTATACAGGGCGCACATTTCCGTTTCACGATATACTCTCAACTTCCATTAAGGCTAAATCTTTTCGGCCGTCGCGTAAGCAGATATCAGCGCTGAAGTTTAATTTGCCATTCTACATTATTACCAGTTACGTCGAGTGCTGATAAACATTAATTTCACTCGAGTCTGAAGCGTGAAACGTTCATTTCTTACGTAAGAAAACTTGGATTGTCAGATGTTATTATTTTTTTAATGTATTGCATATAATACAACTAACTATCTATTATTGTATTAATTAACTGGTATCTGGTGATATAAAATAAGATTTGTAATATTCCTTGTATCAACACATTGTATTATATATAATAATATATTGCATTCAATATAATTGTAAATCTAGATTTTATAAATAAATTCGTCCACCTAACCTACATCTTTTTCTATTTACAAGTTAAGGAGACTGCTTTAAAACGATAAAGAAAAATGACGCACCGAGAGTCTAGGAGATTTTTGTAAAAGATAGAAACGATGTCAAACAATATAGTTTGTCCGGTACACTGAATTAGCCGCCGCCGTGTTCTTTCAATTTTGAAAATTATTGCCGAAACTCGTCGCCGGGAAAGAATAGGAGGTTTCAGCTATTCCAAAGACAAAGTTCATCTTTCTTTTTTCCTTTTTCTTTCGTGCCGGGCCATCCTTTTCTGTTACCCCTTTTTCTCCTGTAATCCCACTCTCGCTCCGTCGGGATAAACTCTTGAAATTTCCGAGAGTTGCCCGGATGAGAAGAACCAGTTCCGCACTCCTAATTCTGCGGAATTAAACTCGCGAAATCGTTCTAATTGCGGATACAGAGCATCGGGGCACTTGCATCGAACCGAGTTGTATTGTACTTTTAACGATGTAATACTACGATTGAATTAATCACCAATTCAATTTCCATTACATGACCGTCGAATTAAATTTACGCCGAACGTCGTGATTGTGATCGCGATTAATTTAAAATCAATAGAAAATACGTCATCTTATCGAGTGTATTTCGTGCGACGCGCCGGAAAGGAACATACATTTTTTTTTTTTCAGTGAATTCCGTATTTAATTTTTCACTGTTTATTTTCCATAATTAAAATATGTGGGGAATAGTTGGTTAATTTCCGGCCGAAAAATCGGCCCTTTTTAACTACGAAATTGCGAGTTAATTCCCGAATGCGGGAAGAGAATGGGTGGGAAAAGGTTAAATAGAGCATTCCTCACGTTCCTAGACAAATGTGTGACACAATGGCCGAGAAAATACAAAATTTGCTTGAAAAGACTGTCGCGCGGAAGTTAGTTTGAAAACGCACGATTTAATTGAACATTCGTAATAATTTGTCTGCGACGAGAGGGTGCTAACTGAAACTCCACGGTGGTTCACGTTCGCGTGCGATTCGTCGGCGGCGAGGAATTAGCACGAGCTGTCGAGTAGACAATACGGAATTAATTATAATTAACTGCCATTCACAAAAGTTTCCGCGAACAATTTTGTGGTCGCACCATGCCGGTTATAATGAACTCTCTCTCCTGGCAGCTCCTATCATTTACATACTCTTACATTCAAACTGGATTTTCGTTCGGCTGCTGCGCTGGTTCGCGACAACCTCGAGAAACTTCTTTAAATTATGCCCTTTGGAATATACCTTCGGCATGACATAGAATATAACGTCCGTTGAAAACTTTCCACCGGCATGAAGAAATATTGTTGCAACATCATAAAAATGCATACGACTGATTCTTACCAGGCAGCAGGAATTACGTATTTGGAAAGAAAAGCTTTCTAAGAAGAAAAAGATCGGAGAAAGGGAAATGCCAAATAAAAACCGAAATTTTTAAGTTTTCTTATTAGATATTTATGTAATGTTCATTGCACACAAACATATAATTAGTTGATATTTATTATACTTCTTTATTTCATCACGTTTACTAAATTTAAATTATGTAACTTGATAAATAAAAATTTTATAAAAAAAATTAATTTTTCAGTAAATTTTCAAGTGTAATTATAATAAAAAGTTTCTTATGTAAATCTTTTAATAATAAATAATAGTTTTATATGTTATTTGTATACATTTATGTAAAATAATACAAAGCTTGAAAAAGTTTGCACGGAAAGAACGGTTTTGCTCAAGTATTTAAAAATTTGTCTAGATAGAAATCTGAAAATAATTTTCTCGGAGAATTAAAATAATTCTGTAAAACTTTCAAATTATTTGCTATAAAAAATATGCTATAAAAAATTTTTTCAATGTTATGCTTAAGCCTACAGAATTATTTTGATGATTCTGACAAATCGGTTAAATTTTTTAAATATTTTAGTTGCTTTTTGTTGAATCGTCAAAACGACTATATTGTAGAGCGCTTAATGATAATATTGCAAAAATTTTTTTATATTATAGCAAACAATTTGAAAGTTGTACATAATTATTTTCAGATCTATGTTCAGATCGGCCAAAGCTTTTAAATATTTTAGCAAAACTATTTTCTCCATGCGGAAATAATTAACTTAACTTTTGTCATTTATAACATTGCCATTGACAATATTATATTAATGCAAACTATTGTTTCAAATGACTAATATTTTTTTACAGCTCGATATCTTCGCGCGCGTATTGTCGTTCTCATTGCAGGTTTTCCTCATTTCAAAGAGTAGTGCCGGCCATATGGCTCTTGTACGACTTTATCCTATATCACGTAATAATCTTCCTTGTGTTATCCTATCATGTTAATCAATTCCGCGTGAAAGCTCGTAAAATCATCGACAGTAATGTGTCCGTCGTTATTAAAAAAACAAAAAGTAAAGAATTTCTTTTTACACTTTTGTGTAAAAAAAAAAATAAAAACCACTGGTAGAGAAAATATAAAAAGATCGAAAATATGATATTTGCTCCGTTGCTAATTAAAACGCTGATTAAAAAAGAAAAAAACTACGGTGTCTGTCGGATTAAATTAAGTAACGGCGTCTCAGTTCGCGAATAACGACAATTCGCAAATCACCGGAGAAGTTTAAAAAAAAAAAACCACCGAAAAATTGTCTCTCTTTCGCTTCTATGATGTATAACTGGATTTCGGACGGGCTAATTTGTGGATATGATATATGGGGACAAAAAAAAAGTCAACGTTTATCGCGCTCGTGCGCGCATATAGGTGTGCGTATATGTATATTATCGAGGAATGTAAGTGTGGCACCGAGCTGACGTTCGGTAGTGCATTATCAGTTCGCCTCGCGCTCATAGGAAACCGCAATTTCCACAAATTACACGGATGAAAACTGACTCTTGCGACTGTACACCATCGGCTACAGCGCGGTGGAATTCATGGGTCGCGGGTTATGCCGCATTCGGTGGTATGTAGTAATTAGCAACATTGCTCCCAGATCTCCCGTGGATGGGAGGATCGGGCGAGGGCCGAACGAGCGAGGGCGAGGGGGAGGGAAGGGGAGGGGAGAGGAGGGGGTGGCGGCGCGGGAGAGAAGCGGGGGATTCGCCAGCGGGATTCGCAGGCACAGATTTCATTTCGAAGGAATAGAACGCAACGGCGGCGATATTATCTTGCTCGTATGCTGTTTGCCACCGTGTGACGTTTCGAACGATCATGTCAAGATTTGTTTCGCGAAAATCGAGACAAAAACGAAACGCCTTTCTTAACCTGGAGACATTCTTCCAAGATTAGGTCGTGACCACGTGATATTTTTGACAAAATTCACGCCAAATTTATCTTGACTGTGTAATTTGAAATTCGAAACTGCACTCGGCAATAGATATCGCTGGCAGCGTTTCTAATTCCATTATAGTAGCGTAATATTAATGGAAAAGGAGTTCGCTTGGATCAAAATGGATCGAGCATTCGAGCATTCAAAGAGTCGAGTTTTCCTCTTTTGTGACTGATACGCCAAGATGCTTGGATAAGATCACAGAAAACAAAAGTATTCTTCTCTTTTTATTGACATATTGATTGTCACATTATATGCCATATTTTATTTATGCATAAATAGTGCTCGTTATTTTTAAAAAACGTCATTCGAATAATATCAAATTTTCACAATTTTTATAATAATATTTTATTTTGCAAAAGATGACATATTTGATTTCCAAAAATTTTTTCATCGCATAAATGGCATCAATGTGTTGATACATTTACATAAAAGCTAAATTTAAAATAAATATAGTAAAATGTAATGTTTTAAGATTGTCAAATGTGTCTATCAAATCTATTCGATTTGAAATTTCCTAATAATTTAAATTTAAATTCGAATCGAATCAAATTGAGTTTTACTTGAATTTGAATAATTCGCATATCATTGTTACACAATGAGAGAAATATGGGACAAGGAATTAAACAGAAATTTGAAATAGAGAATTAAATTTTGACATATAGAAAATGCTTGTGTTTGTTCTATACTAAAGTAATTCCTTTATTATAAACTATAGCATGGGTGTCGAAATTTAATTGTCTATTAATTTTCTTTGTTTAATTCCTTGTTGCTTATTCTTTTCATTATGTCTATGCTCTTATTCGTCAAAAATTCCAATCTCGTTATCGAGCGCGGCAAGAAGATTGATCAACGCATTTATTGACTGACGGGGGATGTAATACAATCGGTAATAGATACGAAGGAAGAGAGATAAACACGTATCGATATGTTTCTCGCGGTCGAAACTCGCGGCTGCGCGAAAATCAGCGTTCTGAATCGCGATTTCTCTTCCATTCCGACAGAAGAGTCAGAAGGATACACGCGGATACGGGCGAGTTTTGCTTCTATACACCGTCTTCTCCACCGAGTTTATTAAAGCCCCGTGCAGCTGTAGCTGAATTATCGCTGGAGTTTCCTGTTTCAACCTCGCGGCAAAAAGCACGCTGCGGGAACGAAACAATTTGACCGCCTTATTCGAATTTACTTTTCTCCCACGCGCGTCCCGCGCGCTCGTATCTGCGTCGTAACTTTCCTCGGAGAGGTAAGAGAGGGAGGCCGCGCCATTACCCCCGTAGCTAATGTACCCTCGCAACGATCATTATGTAAATTCAAGTGTGATAGAGCGTCCCGTCGGGCTATAATGTGAGCGAAACTTTTTCACGGAAGCTAATCAATTTATTTATCGTACAACCGATGTCCACCGTTGAGATGGTACAAATATCAAGGATGTCATTGGAAGGGTTGTTAAATTTTTAAAGGGGAAAAAAATAAGAGGTGCCTGTCATTTGCCTACGCGTTTTTTGCTACAAATTTTTTCTCGGCAAAAAGAATATCATCGAACAGTTCAGATCAGCTTAGATCGACATGTAATTTAAAATATAGAAATTTGCTTATTCTTCTGCCCTTCCTCTATGTTTTATATATATATATATGTGTGTGTGTGTGTGTGTGTGTGTGTGTGTGTGTGTGTGTATTATATATAGGCAGTCTTATATTCCTGGAGAGTTACACTTCTCCGAACGAGAAGGTAAAATTAGATTTTTATTTTTTTTTTTCAAAAATTTTGAATAAGTTAGAAAAATGAAATTTGATGGATTTGTCATTAATAAAAAGAATACTTATTAATATTTTTTTAATCTTATCGTTATAAGAAGATGAAATTAGCAATTCCTATTCAATGTTTTATCAACTTTTTAATGGACCAGAATGATCATCTAAAGATATGCGTTAAAAAACTCGAGTCCTATGTAAATTTTTTTATTTCTTGTATTTTGTTTGTAAAAAATAAGTTTGTAAAAATAAATTAATAGTTTTCGAGTAAAAAAATAAAATCATCATGCACAGTTTCATAGAATATATATATATATATATATATATATATTTAAAACAAAAATAAAAGTATTTATATGTGCACTTCTTACTCTTTTATTATTGAGTAAATATTAATTATAAAAGTATAATATTAATCATAAATTTCATTTTTCATTTTATATTAAATTTAATAACACCAGTCAGCGGCGTGGCACGACTACAAGGAATGGATTGAGAAATATGAACGTCCCAGTGATTAATCCGTAAAACTAAACTTACCGGAGTTCCGCGGCGATTTCCCACGTCGGAAGCGCGTGCGTTCGCCCGCGACATCGGCAGGTTGGAACCTCGTTATCCATTCGCGTCTGCGCGTTGGACAAAAGTGCGATAGCGGCATCAGACAAGCAGAGAAGCGAACGAGAGGAAACTTTTCGCGTTAATGAAATTTCTTTGGGCGAAAACTTCGGCACGGTGGATCGAGGAAGTCGCAAAACCGCGCGCAGTTAATCGCAGACGAGATAAAGGAATCGAGAAGAACAAACAGCGATTACCCGTCCTTGCCACAGTCGTCCTCAGGTAGATGATCTCGCGCGTTTTTTCGACACGATCGCTTTAGAGAGTGAATCGATTTCTCGTGCGAGGAATCGATTTTCGCGCGGCTACGCGCCTGCGCGTTGCTCCGTTTCTACCGCTGCGTGAATGGTTCATTCCGCTAGCGGCGTTCTGTGTTTACAGTCGTGTTATCGTCTTGTTGACTGGTAAAACGTGGAAAGCGAGAAATCGATGATATTTCGATTTGTTTTGTGACAAATTATAGTGCGAAGGACGAAACCTCAAGGTTGATTTCACCGGCCATTTCTTTTCTGTGTTCCCCTTTTCTTTGCTTCTCGAGTATTGCGTAAGCTTTTTCTTTTTGAGATTTATTCGGTTAACTTTAAATACTGAAGGTTGGTGTAATAACAGGAGAGATCAACAGCGACGCTATTTCATTCTAAACCTGGTATGTGAAATAAGACATAAATCTGAGAAATCTCTTCTCATTGCAATCTCCATTGTTTTATCTTTGTCTCATTATTTGTTCAGATTTTATTGATATTTACAATGGCTAAAGACGATCCCAGGATCCCGAATTTGCAGGACACGTTTACTCCTATTGGTGTACCACTCTCTGGAATATATCAGAAGTAATTCTTAAATTATTTTGCTTCGTTTGGTTATTGACTAATTATCATTTGAGCTTTTGATGGAACTAATATCTTTTAATATTTTTTTTTTCAGAAGTTTCGCCCACAAAGTAATCAAAGACAAATTACCAGTGATATTAACGAAAGTCGTTAATTCGTTATGCCAAAATAAAACTCAAATTTTAGAAACATATGGCGAGGTAATTTTTATAGAAATATCCATATATATATATATATATATATATATACATATGTATATACATATAATATATATGTGTATGTATGCATTTGTACAAAGTTATGAAAAGTTTGCTTTATACTTGTGTTGTGCCCTGACATGAACTATATACAATATTGAATTACTACAGAAAGCTACAGAAGATATCAAAGCGATCATCGGATTTATAAGTCAATTGAAAAATGAGATAGTTACTAACAAAACTATAAAACCAATGCGTTTAAATCCCAAGGCAGACATCAACGATGCAGAGGAATGGAATAAATATCTAGGGCATAGAACAGCTTTAGAAGGTGAAATACCTACATGGTTCAATACAATATGGTTATACTGCGAAACCTACATGTACCGTGTATTAGCTCAAGAAATTGGTTTGACGTAAGCTTTGATGTATTAAACTTTACAAAAATTTATATAGAACGAGCTGAAATATACGTGCATCTATCTTTTCACAAAATTAGGGATACCTTGCATAGTTATGACCCATTTGAGCAACAGAAACAAGCTGAGTTTATCAACTCCTATGAATCTATAGCTGTTCTTGCTTCGTATGTAAAAAATATAGTGTGCAACGAGGAATATAATGTAGCTAATTCACCAAATGATTTTCTGAAATTATTGAAATGTTGCCTATGGGGTAATAGGTAATACTCCCATCTATATTTTTAACGTGCATCTATCTTTTGTACATTACAATGCATTATATTTACAGGTATGATTTATCTGCAACTGCAGGAGATCCTTATAGTCAAACAGGTGATCCACTCGAAACGGTGGAATCTTTAAACGAATATATATTAGTAAACGATTGGAAATTTATATGGTCCCTTGTAAATGAAAAGAGAAATGATAATGATAATATTCATATAGTACTTGATAATGCAGGCTATGAACTTTTTACTGATCTATGTTTAGCAGCATTTTTGGTTACCATTGTACCTACAACTCGGATAATATTTCATCTAAAACTATATCCGTGGTACTTGAGTGATGCTACTATTCATGATTTTCTTTGGATATTAGATCACATGAGTAATCTAACCAATTATCCAGATATACAATTACTGGGCAAAACGTTCGAGAATTTATTGGATAAAGAAATTTGGTCTATCGAGGTATTATTTAATTTAATATCTTTTATATGAAATAATTCTGATTATTACTTAATATTATGTCAAATGTAATTTATATTTTCTTTGCCAAATAGGAAGAGTCTTATTGGACGGGACCATATGATTTTACACAAATGAAAGAAAAAGATAAAGAGCTGTATACTCAATTTTGCAATGCTAAATTAGTAATCTTTAAGGGTGATCTGAATTATAGAAAACTCTTAGGTGATATTAATTTCGAATACCATAACAATTTTAAAAATGCACTAGGAGATTTTCTACCTACAAATATTTTGTGCTTACGCACATTGAAATCCGATATTTGTGTTGGACTACCAAATCATATGACTCAATTCTTTCAACAAAATATAGATAAAATGACAACTGGGATGTATGGTCTCATTCAAGCAGCTGCTTGCAAAAAAAATTAAAACATTAAATTTTTCTATGAAAAATCTTTGAATTGCAATCATAATTACTTACGTTTATCATTGTACAAATATGTAAAATTACATTGCTGTACAAATACAGTTATTTATACATATACAAATTCATAATAATAATATGTATATGTGTAAAACATATATAAAAAAATTTTATTTTTTTATATATCTATTTATTTTTTCATGCCCCATCATATATTATTTAATTATTTTATCCATTATAATCTATATACATATAAATTTTTTTTCATAATGTGTAAATAAATCAATACTTACAATTATTTTTTATTTTATATAAATTTTTATTTATACTTTGTAAACTTTATATATATATATATATATATGTATATGTATATGTTATATATGTGTGTGTGTGTATATATATATATATAAAATATACATATATAATTATTTTGTGTGAGTTAATTATGACATTCAATTATTAAAACAAATATTGTTAATTAATTTGAATTATACTTAAGTGATAAAAAAGAAAGACGATAAGGATAATCCTTTAAAAAGTACTTATAAGTTGTTACATTTTAATGATATATATGTATTTTTTTACAAGTCTGTACAATAAATAAAATGGAATCGTAATATTAAGATCTACTGTTGTTTCGCCTTCCTTATAATTACATGATACATACTTGGTTGTTTAATATTCATAAAATTTTGGTATATCTTTTATTGTTGATTGCCTTATATAGTAAGTTACGCTTTTATACATCGATTGTTACACAATTTAAAATAATGTTCCTACTTCACATCAATTATTAAAAAGTATAAATAATACTTTTTATATTTTAATAAATTATACTTTTTTCTGTTTATTTGTAAACATTACGCATACAAGTTAAAAAAAGAAATGTAACCAAAGAAATGTGGTAATAAATGTTGATAATTTTCTTTGTTTATTGAACTGCAATTGGTGGTATGTTATATACGTATGAGCAGATAAAATTATCATTCAAGCTCCGGTTAGAATATAAATGTTAGTTATATAAAATATTCAAATATATAAAATTAATTTTTTTATCTTTTAATTTAAATGATTTGACATTTGATGTTTTATGTAATGAAATATATTTTGAAATGTAATAAAGCATTATTATACAAAATTGTAACTAAACTTTAATTTGCAGATTGTAATATAATTATATCAAATATATCTGATTTATAATATTCGTATAGCTATACAATGTGATTAGTAGGCTAAACTTTTAAATTGATAATTAGATATTTTCAAGGATTTATCATATAGTAGAAGTTTTGATTTTTAAGTTTCTCTATGACAAATGTTCAAATATAAAGATATGTTCTCTTAATTACAAAACTTTAAAAGCGAATAATGTAACATATATGATTATAGTTCAGAATTTGAACAAAAAAAATTTTCAGCAGATTTTGCATATAATATCCGTTGTAAATATTTATTTTGTCATTATATACATTAACATTGTATATTTTGTTCCATAATCAAGCACAATTTGTGTAATTGTAGTCGATTCTTCAGTATCATTAAAGAGACAAATGTTTTACCAAGTGGCAATAGAGTTCTCTCATTAGATTTTAAGATAAAATATAATAGAAATCTATATATATTAGTATTCATACAAGACTTTTAATAAAGTTATTTTAGGTACTTGCAAATATATTTGTTAAGTTATAGTAAAGGCTACAATATTAAAAATAATTATAATTATTATAATAATAAATGAAATAATCGTAATAATAGCAATTATAATATATTTTATTTCATGTTAATTACTTAAATGCATTATAGTTTAACTACAGTTCTTATAAGTAAATCTAATTATAATTATTATATAATTATTATAAGTAAATATGATTTGTATATGCTGACATGTGCTTGTCCAGCAAGCTTTCAGATAAAATAACATTCTATTAATATGAAATACTGAATAATCTCTTCGCTATATTTGCAAATAAAAATTTATAAAAGATATATATATGTATGTATTACTTTCAAGTACAAGTGACAAAAAATAATTATTATTACAATATTGTTGAAATTTAAGAGTAGTAAAAATTGGATTTTGAATTTTACAGTTACATTGGTATGTATAAAATGACAATTAAATTTACTATTATAATTTATTAAATAAATATTAAGTTACTTGATATTTCATATTATTATAATTTAACTCTCATATCAACTTAATATGCATTATACAAAGATCATTTGAAAAGTAAACGTTGATCAAGCCATAAAGAAAATAATATTCGAGACAGAATTAGAAATTAATTCTTTCTTTCTATCTTTCCTAGAAGAAGTAAAGAATAAAATTTCATAAAAATTTAATTTTTTTTTTTGTAAAGTATATCACATTCTTTACAAAAAGATTATCTTATAGCCGATCGATATCTATCTCAATACTATTCATGTTCTTATCTATACATTTTACATGCATTTCTACATAATTAGTAATTCTCAAGAAAGTACATGAGTGAAATATTTGAATTTATAATAAATTTGTTCACAGATAACTATACAAGCTTTTGCGATATATTTCATGCTGTTCTTACAATATACATACATATGTTTTATCCAACAATTGAATTTAATATTCAATAACAGATTATACACATTAAAATTTATTGACATACTTTTTCAAAATATTTCATATAATGTCAAGTAATTATTTACAAAAATATGTTTGGAGACAAACATTAGAATAATTCAGATAACACTTTCAAAATATTCTTAGTGTAAACTATGTCTCATCATTATTTATTCTAAATGATGACAAATATTTAAAAAATGCTCCAAATAAATTACCAAAAACGTCTGTATCTGTAAAAAGTGAGGAAATTTGGCCCCGATACCCGACACTCATCTGGCCCATTAAACATCTTAATTGTTTTATAAAAGATATTAAAAAATTACGAAAGGATGATCTTGTCATTATCTTTAATGAAAGCAACTTGTAAATTTTATATGGACTAATTTATAGGTTTAACTATTAGATTACAATGAAATTATTATTTATTTAACACTAGAAGTACCAAACGGACATATATCTAATTTTTACTTTTTCAAATCAATATCTTTTTTTATATTAACGGTAAAGAAAGCTTTTTCATCAATTGTTCTCTTTATTTCTGAATAAATTTTAAAATATTAAAGAAAATTTTGAGATCATTTAATATAAAAAAAATATTAGTTAATAATAAGAAACGGTAAAAAACAAATCGCTTGCGTCTTCTAGTATTGAGAAATTTTAAAAATCATTAGTAATCAATAATAATAAATAATTCATTGTTTTAAATCTGAGTACTTTACTGCCACATGGTATAATACGATCAGAACAATCTTTTTATATATCAGAAGATATTGCAACAATATAATAATCTATATGAAAAAGTTTAGATAGGAATAATTGTGCTAAGAATTTCTTACAAAATTGATAATAATTAAATGATTAGGAATGTGGCACTTTGTTTAATGTTGCATAAAAGTCAGCCGTATGTGAAATCATATTTTATTCATATCTATTAATATTATTGATATAACGAAGAAAAGAATAAATGGATAATTTTAAGAGAAGATTTTGTCTAAAATAATTTCTTGGAGAAGAATTTAAAATGTATGTTGGATTAATTAAACTTAAATTTTATATAAAGAAACGCGATTTAATCTAAACGACTCGCAGATATAATGCGAAATTCTATATAAACTAAGAGGCACGTATATATACTATGTATTAAAAATTAGGATTTAAAGGAATATATGTACATAGTCGTTTATATTTCACAAAATTATGGCTAAGAATATATATATATATATCCAAACTTCTTCAACACCCTATCGCGCCCAATATTCATTTTGAGGCAACCCGCATAGCGTCCTTTATCTTATGTTTACAAACAATTAATAAAACACAATAGTAAAAAGTAAAAAGACTGAAGAGAGTTTAATACAGTCTTTGCTAAATAAGACAATACTATTCAGCACAAAGACATACATTCAGATAACACTTTCAAAATTCTTCAATCCTTGTAATGATGTAAGTTACTCTTACCATTATTTGTTTTACATGATAGCAAATATTCACAAAATGCTTCAGATAAATCACTAAAAAATGGAAAAGCTCCTGATTCTCCTTTATTCTTTTATAATATTTAAATACGAATATCTGTTAATCAACTATCAAATATGTATTAAATAACAATAACAGAAATGAATAAAATCTCTTAAAAAGTTTTCTATGTGGTCGAATACAAGTTATTTGGTCTAAATCATCTTATAATGTAACAAGGTTTGCATCTATTTTGTATAATTATTGCAACTAAAAAACATGCAAAATCAATAGATTCATTATTCACATTAGTGTATTATTATAGAGTAATCGTATTATACAATACATAATGATAAAATTTAATAGTAGAAAACTATTCCGCGTCCACGAAATTTAAGAGTTAGTAACTGTTACTTGGTGAATGCAGCAAATACAGCCCAAAGTACCGGGTTCGCGTTACATTTATAAGCTTCTGCCTCAAAGTCGAGATCTAATAATGTCCGTACTCTTCGCATCGCTACTTCATAATCATCATCCGATAATGGTGCAAATGCATTTTCTAGTACATCAGCTGCATGAGCTAAAATGACTAATGCCAATGTTCGTCTATCCATGCGAGCAGCATCATTCACCCAACGACCTAACACAGCTTCTTGGATCTGGAAGACAGAAAATAACACATGTGCTATCATTCTATTCATAGATTACATAACAATTTAATACAGATAGTCTTTCTTGCAAAGTAAAGTATTTTTTTATTTCTCATTGTCTTTCATTTTTTTTTTTGTAAAAATCTTATTCTACAAATATTTCATATTTCTCTATATGTTAGCATAGCATTAATAAAAATATAGAAAGTAATTTAATGCTATTAAGTCTGATTTAATCTAAATTAAAAACTTTTTATATACAAGTCTTTTCTTTTTTATATTGAAAACAGAAATATATAAAGAGTTATATGTACATTATATACATACAAACTATATATATAAATATTTTCTTGAAAGATATATTACTTTAGTATAGCGTATATATATATATATCAAATTAGTAAAAAAACAATACAAAAAAGATAATCGATAATTAAAAATTTTATATATATATATATATATATATATATATATATATATATAAATTATACATATAATAAAATTTATTAAAAATTTATTTTATCTTTCCATTTCCACACACTTTCTAATTAATGCAAGCGTTAAAACATAAAGATAAGATATTACTTCCGTAGATAATAATAATACGTTGTAACATCTAACATGTACAGAGTACTTTTGAAATAAATCTCTAAATGTATGTGTTGAAATGTTCAAATTAATTTGTAGATGAAAGATAAATTAATCATCACAAGTCTTTCTTTTCATTTTTACAAATATTATTTATATAGAGTGTGATAAGAACATCAACATTTTTTTTTAATGATAATATTTGTGAGTCAGCTTAGGATACGTGATATATTACAGCAAATACATAAATGTTTCCATTAATATGATGAATATATGAATATTGTTGCTTGCATAAAATACATGTTCTCAAAATATACAAATACAAGTGTTTCATCCTCAAAGTAAGATTTTTTAATTTTATTTTATAGATATGTTATTATATGATACTGATGGAATAATTGAAATGTGACAGAATCTGAAGCAGATAGATAATTTACCTTTTTCACGAGACGGCTTTTGGCAAGGTTGTCGGTAAGAGGATGAGTTGTCATATCAAATAATAAGAAATTTTGTTTTTCTGTAGTTAAGACACCTTTCTCGACAAGATTTTTCGCCAGCCGCTCTCTGACATTTTTCAATTGATATCTCAATTTTAATGGATTCCATGTTTCTCCTGTAATCACATGTAACATTTTGAGAAAGAGAAAGAGAGAAAGAAAGAGAGGGAGAAGGGAGGAGGGAGAAGGACATTTTGTAACATGTTTACAGCGATAAAAAACTAACCACTAAGATACTCTATCCAACTCTGTACAGTTTCAGGTGGATCTGTATCTTTTAAATGTTTCAAAGCCTCATCCAATAATACGTCTCCTGTAGGTGCATCATTTTTTAGAAGAAGCTTTCTGGCCAGCAAGCTCTTTTTACGCATGCCAGCTTTCTCTAGTTCTACTCTGCCCCGAAAGGCAAGTTCCGCTAAGATACATCCTCTCAATCCAGAACTTATGCAATCGTTCCAGAAGGATGTATACCCCTATGAAAAAGAGAACAAGGTCAATAAAAGCATCAAAGAGAGTGCTTCGAATGTCAATCATTCTATGGATTCACACAGAGAATAAGACTTTTAGGGTATAAATGAACCTCTTTATCCTTGAGACCGAGCAGAAGGACCTCCTCCATGAGGGTCAGTCGCGTCTCTTTGTCAGAATCGTCGTCGACGGTGGGATTGCAGTTGAAATCCTTCTGGCACGAACAATCCATGCCCGGGCTCTGGCCGGACGACTTGTCGTTGTGGCCGACGAGATCCGTATTCGAGCCATCCTGGCCGTGACCGCTGCCGCCGCTGTTCACCACGCGTCGTCGCTGCACCAGCCCGTCACCGCGATTCATCATGCGGCGCAGATATCACCACCAACTTGACAGCACGTCCGCGCGTGTCGTGACGGAGACGAAGCCGATGGAGACGGAGACGAGCAGGATCGCGCGATCACCGATCGGACGTTATTGACGCTCGGTCGTCTCGGGCGAGACGCGGTGCGCTCGACACGATCCCGGTGTCGGCTTATTAGAGAGAGCCGGAGCGGGCGTCCATCGCGCGATAAACACTGCGCCGTTCGCGTTTACCCGAAAGCGACATGCCTCATCCAAGATGGCCAGGCTCCTCTCGCGCCGAGCACCTCCGGCTATCGCGTTCGGCTCGTGCGATTACTCGCGGCGAGACGAGTCAACGCGGAGGACGACGCGCCGCGACGCGACGGAACGGGACGGAGCGAGACGGACGACGGGACGAGCGCCGGGTGGACGGGGATGAGTGCGGGAACGGCTTGTATCCTCGACGGTTCGGTCGAGCCTATCTTCCGTCGGGTGCGCTCAACGTGTCACCGAGCTCACCCCGAGCGACAACCTCGCGAGATAGGCGTTACCGCGAAATGCCACGTGCAAACTCGCGAGACAAATCGCGGGACATCAAACTCGCTCCAACGTGCCTCACTCGCGTGCCACGCAGATGCAGGAAAACGAAAAGAACGAATGTCCATAAACGTCTTGCTCGCACCTGTGATGCCTGTGATCGACAGTCGCGAATCAGTAAGTCCCGGTCTACAATAGGTGATTTAAGCCTTAGCCATAAGAAATTGACCAATCATAGTCGCCTATTCTTCTATTCTTTGACTATGATTCGTCCATTTCGTATGGCTTAAGGCTTAAATCACCTATTGTAGGCCGGGATTAAGGGTTGATAAGGGAGATTACGCGACATTTCCATAAAAAAAAGAGGGGATAGTGTTGGTAGTAATAAAAATCCTTAGGCAACACAATTTAATTTCTGTGAATTGGTGATACTGTGTAAGTAGTAATAGCATGCTTGATCTATCTATACTACTTAGTCTATGAATATGTGCATATAGTCCCCTCTTACCGCTAATCTCAATGCCCCTCTTGCCATAACTAGCGGTATATGCTCCATATTCATTCATGGATGTGATAGTGATGGATGGTGCAGCGCATGGTATGTGCAGTTGATGGTTTATTTCCTAGTGCGTTCTTATTTGCTCATGGGATTTATTGACGATGAATTACAAGAAGTATCGCAGCTTTGCCATAATGTCGTCGATGGAAGTCATCTCGTTTCTTGTGTACAGAGTATGGTCCGCGTCGAAATAACGTGAGCAAATGTTGTTATGTTCTTATCGAATTGTATTTTCGAAAATTGCTTTCCCATCATCGTTACTTAAGATTTGTTTACAGAAAAACATCGTTCAAACAACTTGTTGTATGTATACAGTTCCAAGAGAATTATCCTGCTTCTCCATTATTTATTGAGTTAAAGAGCAAAACACTGTCTGCAAAGTTGCTCGATGGACTAGCAGAGGTCTGCGAAAAAGAGTGCAAGCGTTTCTTGAATAAAGCACAGGTTTATATTGTGTGCGTGCGTGCGTGCGTGCGTGCGTGTGTACGTATGTGTGCGCGCGCGCGCGTATGATATGTGTTATGTAGATGTTGTATATAACATTTATCTTTTCCTCCTTCTTCTTCCTCCTCTTTCTTTACAAATTCTTATTTTTACAGATATTGCCGATTTTAAAGTTTGTTAGTAATTTTATTGAGGAAAATCCTCTCGTCTGCTGCTATGAAGAAATATCTACATTAAAGAAGCTTTTAGATCATAAGGACGAGTTGAAATTAAAGCAAAAGAGTTCTTCTATTAATCTAACACTGCGTCAAGGTTTATATCACTTCAAAACCAAGCTTGGAGTGCCATATAATTATCCTACAAATTGTGTGACGTATGCTTAATATTTTTATGTAAAATTAATAATTATGTATTTAAAAAATTAATAACTATTATAACCATAACAAAATTTAATATGATCAATTTATATCATTTATTTGTAGTTTCAGTGATATCGATACCAATTTTCCACCATTATTCAGTCGCTTTTTAGTTGGACAAGGAAAGGAACTTGCAAGGCAATGTGTTGAACCACCGTTGAAAAGCCAAAAGCAACAAAAATTATTTACGCCATTACCATCATTAAATACAGTTGTTTCTTTTCTTATAAAGTAATTTTTTGTTTTGAAATATATTAGTAACTTTCAGTTTCTTTTTAATCTTATTATATTTTACTTGCAGAAGTGTGAAAGTTTTTCCACAAGAACTTTGCCAATATTGCAAAATAACATGTTTGCCAACAAATCCAAAAGAGGTTATAACCGATGAAAATGCAGATTTTCACGCTGAAAGGCTTTATTGCGGTCATCTCTTCCACTTAAAATGTCTCATGACATATATGAAAACTTCACCATTTCATGGTAAAAATATAATTATTATTTAAATATTGAATTATGTTGTGTTAAACATTGAATTATAAAAAGATTAAAGGAAATTTTGTTTTTTTTTTTTTTTTGTTAAAGGGAGTAAGAAATGTCCAGATTGCGGCCAATGTATCTATCATGACAAATGGGGATTGACTGATAAATTGGCAGAAGCCCGTTGGGCCCATCAACAAGCACGAGAAAGAGAGTTAGCGGAAGTTGAAGATTTTTTTAACTAAATCCCGTCTCGTGCAAACGTGTATGCATTGATGAAAAATATATGAGAAATGCAGCATAGGTATAAATTTTTGTATATACAAAATATTACAACTGCTATTTTGAATAAGAATGAAATGTAGATTAAGAATGAAAGAAGAAGAAACTTGATAATATTTGTTTTTTATAATAATATGTAATAGATATAATAAATCCCTGGACCGATTTTTTGAGTGCAAAGATTTAAAAGAATCAAAGATAAACAGTTTATTAATCTTAATGCATATTACCAGGTTGTAAAATTATAATTTCAAATACCCAAAAGGAATTTGATTTGAATAATGCTATTCAAAGCTATTTCTAGTTACATAATTATTTTGTATTTTTTTTAAATATATATAAACTTACATGATACTTATGGTTACTAAGAAGACTAATTAATTTAAAAAAATTTTTCATTCAGTATCGATATAAAAATATCAATTTTGAAACAAGAAACATGTAAAGAAAGGTAAAACAGAGAGTGAACAGAGAGAATAGATCGTTATATGATAAATGAGCATTAATTAGAGCTTGATCGATAATCTATGAAAACATTTTTTCCGTACGCACATTAAATTTATTTACTCTTATATTTCATATAAAGTATATTTCATATAAAGTATATACAAAAAAATTTTATGAAAAGTTTATTGTTGTTTCTATTTGTTTTTCTATTTCGTAGCAAAATATTATTTAAAATTTGCCAATTATGATATTTATTTTATAATGCAGATTTAAGTGATTTTAGTTTGGTAATTTTGTAGAGAAAGATTAACATACATTAAATGCATTAGACATACATTAGAAAATTAAGTAAATATAATTAAAATTAAAAGCAGAATAACTAATAAAAATACATCTATAGAAAAATGATAAATGTTAGGAGACCAATACAGTACATACAACTTCTTTAAAAATAAAAATTTTTATTATTTTTATTGTTTTTTTTTTCATAAAAATAGAAAGATTTTTACATTTTTTTGCATTAACAATGAAACATAACATCGGGCTCTATCTTCGTAGGTTAGCGACATATGTAAGAAAATATCTTTAATAAAATATTTATATCTTTATATTTTTATATCTATATATTTATATCTTTATCATTTTTAACAACGCACAAACGTTACTATTCGAATAAATGTATTGATAATTTTAATATTTTAAGTTAATTAAATTAATTAATTAATTAAAATAATTAAATTTTAAAATATATTTAAAAAAGTGTGTAAAAGAGGTCAGTTTTTTTATTTGTTTCATATATTAAAATACAACATATATTTCATCTTTCGATCAATTTATTGCAGATGCACTAATGAAATGAAATGAAATGGATTTGTTTAAAAATACAAATAATAATGATACTTGGAGAATTATCTCAAAGTATATGATGGTCAATACAAAGTGTAGTCTCGTGTGCATGCACGCGAGAATAGTAACTATGTTTGCCATGATGTATTGATCCTCGGTATTATCTATAGTGATATTTTCTTTTCTCTCTTTTTGTGTCTTTGGCTTTTCGTACGAATACATTTTCGTTTGTTTTGTGCGCGTTACTTACACTCTTTCTCCAACGTTTCCTCATGCATACGTCATTATAAATGAGAGAGATAATACTTGCAGACACATATCATATATTAAATCAATCGAGAAGGAAATAATGTTGCGAGATATATGACAGTTGACGAGCCATTAGGAAAAATAAGAGTATTTCTCATTGATTTTGGTTAATTTAAAATATTTGATAAATTATCTGAAAATAAAAGACATGTATATTTTTGTATGTGTTTTAATATAAAGTAATATAAAAATTGTAACATATTTTTTTTTAATTAACTCGATGTATCCTTTAAATAAATCAAATATTGAAATAATAAAATTTTTATAAAAAAATAATCCAAAAACAAATACAAATATATGCTACATTAAAAGTTTTTTTATCATAATATTTTTCAAAAACATCGTATTCTTCATAAATTTTATCTTTCTTTTACCTAACAAAATTTTTAAATATCACTATGCTCAAATTCTCAATTGTATATCGAAAGATACAGAAAAACAAGCAATTGAATTTATTTTCTTTTTGATTTTTAAATTGCATTCTAATTTTATATTTAGAAGAATTAATCTTTATATTTGGACTTTTTGATGAACATTTTTTTAATCATTTATCTATTTGTTAAATCATTTATTTTTTATATTAAATTCGTAAATATAGATATTCATATAGATATCTTAAATTCATAAATAATTTATGTATTTTTTATGATATTATTTCTCTTATCTTCTCATTCAGTTTTCAGTACTTTTAGTTATTATTTGAAATACTATTTTATTTATCTCAACTTTTTCATTATTAGCGGCAAATGATAATGAAAAAATGGATCGATGCACATTGCGTTCATATTTTATAAAAAAAAAAAAAAACTTTACGAATAAAAGTGAAATGTTTGCTGTTGGTTGACTATTTCTTTCGATATTTTCAATAAGAAATGGAATTTGCGCGAATACATCCGATTTGCGAAAACGATCGGCTAAATTTTTTTCTCATCATACGCTCGTATGTAATTCTGGGAGATAGCCGAGCAGACTAATTTCCAGTTATCGATTCCACGCATACGTGGAAATATATGCTCGTATCGTATTTATGTAGGGCGGACTCTTTCGTATTCCTTATACTTGAACGAAAACGCCGCTATATGACGACATTAATGTTGATGTGATAGCAAATCTGGCTCTTCATGTTTTCATAATGCGAATTCGTGTTCATCGCGCGAATTTGCTTCTGAGAATAAGAGTAATAAAAAGTTGTTTCGCTGGGAGATTTCGGCTCATTTTCTAGGTCGAAGAGTTAAATGAAGTTAAATGAACATAACGGTAAATTTCACGTGTCACAGTTCACGTGTATACAGTTTCATTATCGCAACAACGTTATTAATCTATATTTGTGGTCGCATTTGGTTGGCCGCTTCCGATCGTATACGAACGACTATTTATCGGCTACGGGTTTGCGAACGATTGCGAGGGGTTTCCCTGGTTGTATGCACCTGGAGTCGTTCACACCGATTTATCTCGCGCCAAGAATAGCCTGATGCTTCTTTTCCACATGGCTAGCTTTATATTAATATAACGCAAGTGTCAATTATGTGTATATGTGTGTATGCATGAGCATGTGGATGCGTGTAAAAATTTATATATCTATACATCAACGCCATGTTATACTATTATCATAAATATATAACTAAAAAATATGAAATATCTTATGAAAACACTTTTATAATATCAATTATTGGATTCCGAAAAAAAATTTCTCACATATAATTAGTTGTAACATGTAACAGTTGTACATAATTAATATATAAAACAGTTTTGTGTGTGTGTGTGTGTGTGTGTGTGTGTGTGTGTGTGTGTGTGTGTGTGTGTGTGTGTGTAATATATTCGTGTATATACATACATAAAATTATATATGGAAAATTTTTTATTGGAATATTATTTTTTAGATAATATTGCGACTGCACATAGAAAGGAAAATCACCAATACATGTCATACTATTCGTTTTTGAACTATATTTCTTAAACAAAAGCTAAACATATAGAAACACAAAAATACAAACTCTTCTATCAGAATAGAAAGTCTTCTATCAGATGATGTAGTAGTTAGTTTTTATGATATTTTTTCATATTTTGCAATAATTAACTTATATAAATTAACTTATATATAAATTAATAAAAAGCGACATTTGAAAAATTGAGTCCCAAAACTGACATAGTAGGCAGTGTTGCCAGAATTTAGATGTAGTCTTATAATGAAGGAATTAATAATAAAGTAAATTAATAAATTATGTTTATTTTTTTGCTGTTTTGTTTCAAAACTTCAAATAAACAATGTAATAATGAAGATCACATTAGAGAGAAAAAAAGTTAACATTTCTTATAGTACCTGTCTTATCGACAATTAGGCTCTGCGCACAATGGAGGAACAGGAACAAAAATTAGGAGACAGGAAAATAAATGTAAAATTTTGGAAATAAAAATTAGGAATAGAGATTAATCGTGACGCAAAGTAGAGAAAGTAAATATAAGATATAGCCATACTTTATACTTACTTGTGTCTATTTTGCGTTACTTCTAATTTTTATTTCCAAAAATTTATTCCTGTTCCTTTATTGTGTGTAGGCCTCAGGTATCAGTTTATACCACATTCTGATTTTATATTTAAACTGTATTATATGAAAAGAATAAGAAACAGAAAAATAAAATAAAAATATAAATAAAATTTTCAGAAAGCTACGAACATGTTAAACCTAATATTATCAATAATATACTCATTACTATTTAAACTACAATTTATAAAAGAAAATTATAAAAATTTTATTTTTGCATTTGAAAAATCTGTTTTTAGCTGATTTTATATAGAAATAAGCTACACAAATATATTTATGAGTTTTTATTTCTTTAATCACCTAACAGAGATCATATTTTTATCAGTATTAATAAAGTACAATCTTTAATTTTTGAGAAATAAAAGGATATCTCTTTAGGAGACTTCCTTTTATGTCACTATCGGCAATTTTCCTGTAATAAAATGTAATTGAAGATCTATTTAATGAATATTTTAAACATCAAGATAACGCTAATGATATGAACAAGATAATTCTATTGGTGTAATTTTCAATTAAACAATTTGTTTTCTTATATAATCGATTGAAAACCTATATGCCTTATATAATCGATTGAAAACCTATATGCCTTATATAATCGATTGAAAACCTATATGCGACGCACAAATTTGTGGATTGTCTCCTTTTTGGAAGAAACGAAGATTCCCGATATGCTCGATTCCTGATGCGTGTTGTACACACGATACACCTATAACTATTGCACGTGAGGCAGCTTTGTCGTAACGTTTCGTAGATCGATAGCCGGGAAATGGCCGGAAGCCAAGTCGACGACGTCGTTTCGAGTTTTGCCGTTGTCACAATGTGCGAGAGCTAACCCCTTTTGCCATGAGTGTCCCACTTTAACTCCCGACACACAATTCTCCACCGCGCCTCTCTTAGGATTACTTTAAAGTTCTTCCTGTTTTTTTCATATCATTGAAATGCATCGAAATGCTCGGTTCAGCTATGCCAAAATGGATTTCATTTGAATGCGCATACATTGTGTGTGTGTGTGTGTGTGTGTGTGTGTGTGTGTGTGTGTGTGTGTGTGTGCGTGCGCGCGCGCGCGCGCGCGCGCGCGCACGTTCAAATGAACATATATGAATATGTATGAAATATAAAAAATGAATATATATGGATATATATATTTTTTTTTCTACAATTGAAATTAAATTGTTCACAGATAGCTTAATATCGCGGAGAGAGATTTAAGATTTTCCTTCATTGAGAGATTGATAATCTGTTATGTTCATGTGTATACTTTCAGTTCTTTTTTTTATAATTGAACTATTATACACTCATTATACTTAAAATATAGAATATGAAATGAAATATATATTTGATAATTTGATGAAAAAGCGTGAGATAAAAAGATTTAGTGCAATTCAATGCGGGAATAGAAAACAATTTCTTCTATCCATTTGCGAATTAATCAAATTTTCTCTCTGATAATAGCATGCTTAAAAGAAAATCTGTCGAAAAAATTTGGCAGCTCAAGTTTTGCAGAAAGTTATCCTGATATTATTGAGATATTGCTTAATAAATTAATACCTCTTATAAATATTACTTTACTTTTCTGAAAAATTGCTCACACACACACACACACACACACAATATGTATATTTTCATGATGAAAGTTGAAAATTTATACAATCTCATTGTCATTTCTACCAATGCGAGTACAAACAACAGAACAGAGATAATTTTTTAATAATTAAAGTATTATAAAATATGTATTTTCGAATAATCTTGATTAATTATCAGTATTATTTATCATTTATATCATTTATATCATACAATTATGCGGACAAATCGCATATTTATGCCAGTATATATATTGAACTTAATCATAAGAAAAATACGAAAAGATCATGTAGCATAAGAGTTTCGCAATAATAAGAG